>NC_064626.1:740698277-741001308 GCF_023864275.1 Schistocerca cancellata
TAGTACTTCACATGTGGGAGAATGCGGCAGGAAACATGCTGCGATATTGTTCAAGAACATGTGCCGACATTAGTATGTCTCCCAGGGGAACCGAAGGAAAAACTTATTCAAGACGGCCGAATGGGTATGTGGGTATTTGAAGCACGCTGCATCGGAATACAAATAAAGTGCTATAACAACTGAGTACCTGGTATTCAATGCTGATTTCCCCCCCCCCCCCTCTCTCTCTCTCTCTCTCTCTCTCTCTCTCTCTCTCTCTCTCTCTCTCTCTCTCTCTCTCTCTCTCTCTCTGTGTGTGTGTGTGTGTGTGTGTGTGTGTGTGTGTGTGTGTGTGTGTGTGTGGGGGGGGGGGTGTTTCCTTTTAGGTAGTAATTAGATAATATAACTATGATTTCTGAATTGCTGAGTGTAATTGGATTATTCGAATACATTGGCATAAGTGATGAGAGCTTAACGTGTGATGCTTGAGAAACGGAAGGTTGAGAAGTGCAGATAGTAATATTAACGGAAAAAGATCTCCGTCTCAACGAAGTTTATTCTGATGAGGTCTGAGTGCAGATAGAATTTATGATTCCTATCTTGTTAATGAACGGTTTTAATTAATTTTGTGAACACTTGCGAACTTAGCCTACATGCCTAGAGTTCAGGATGTAGCACATGTCATCGGCTCGCCCAACAAGAATGTCAATAGATCACCGACTCCTGGAAAAGTGCACACGCTTTTTTCTGATAGTAAGAGTATCTCAAGTCTGGCAGCTGAAGCAGTCAGTCAGACCGCTGTTTACGGCTCTAACTGCTCGCTTTAGCAACCGAACCGTTCAATTTCGTTGCTTCGTTGTGTCCCTGTAGCAGATACCGCCTATAATCAGAAAGTCTCCTTTCACTCGTGTTTCCGCCCGCAAGCAATTAAGCACGTGCGATGTATGACGAGCAGAACTCAGCCCGGTGTAGAGCACGTATGGGTTGCATGTTACGTTTAAACGCACGAATGTGTTCTTTTAATTCCTTTCTTGTGTAGTTACATTCTGATTTCCCAATTCTGTTTTGTTTACTGGGTTGTTACAAGAGGTAATCTCCGTTGTTGTGTCGTCAGTAATTAGTTATCACGCTTCGGAGGCCTGCAAAAGAGGTTTCCGAGGTAGCCATTTACCGAGTCCTTTGTACGTCGGACGTATCAGTGACAGGTGACACCGGTAATCACTCAGAACGGAGATAAAAATTAAGCGGTTCCCCCGGCAGAGGACACTTTTACTTGCACTCAATTAAGGCCGTATGTAGTCCGATAAGCGCTATCGAATGACGACAGCTGGTACGAAACTAATTTTATATATGTGAAAATATTGATTGTATGTAGTGAGTCCCACTTTAGTTATGCAGGTGACAAGGCGATTTAGTGGAACAAGACTAGACTAATACAGAGGAGATGATGTGGTCCAGGGCTCAGGGTTTCTGTTAATCATCGTTTCTGTTATTTTAACCAGGATGATTCTTTAAAGATCGCAAACGATACCTTTGCCCACCCTGTCCGATTAAGCTTTCGATGGGAGCTAGATGTTTCCAAGGTGTTACCATGCAGTGCGGGCTTTCAGTGCCGGTAACTGTGTTTTTAGTAATACATATTTTTTTATGGCCATGAGGCCGCGGTCCAAACATATTTGTCTGTCTAATGTTTTGTGTTCCAATGCTGGAGACATCTGAGGCTATAAAATTTCAGAAACTTTTGACAGTCTCAAACAAGCACGACAGGCTGATCCGCTTACACGCATCCACAGAACGATCGGTCCGTGACGTCATCAGGCTGCTGTCTAAGATGACGGAGTCGCGCCGACATGTGTACATAGGAACTTAAAAAGACCGCAGCAGCTTAAATAAATTTGGGCCACACGATTTTCTCGATTAATTTCAAAATCCTCTTACAAGCATATACTGTGCCCACGTACTTGCTAATCCATTTGTGATTTTTTTTGAAATTTGTGGTAAGTTTCTTTGGGGCCAAACTGCTGAGGTCATCGGTCTCTAGGCCTACACATTACTTTATATATATATGTATATATATATTCCCGCGGGAGCACTCGAACCTCCAACGGGGGGGGGAGCCGCGTGAAACGTGGCAAGGGGCCCTAAACCGCTCTGCTATCCCGCGCGGCCGACAAAATTGAGGAGCAAATGTCGATGGTCATGGAATGTGTCAGTACATTAAATTACAACAGAAAAGTAATAATAAATAAAGTAAAATGTAGCTTAATATTTCAAGAAACTTCTCGACAGAATGGGAGGAGTGATTCGTGAGGAAGCTCTCCAGTTTAGATTTGAAAGAGCGTGGATTACTACTAAGATATTTGAATTCTTGTCGTAGCTTATTTACATTTACTTAGACACTAATTACTAACAAAATACATATATTTACAAAAAGTTGTTACAAACTTGAGAAATCAAGTAGCTGAAAATTACACGAGGCATTGGGTTGTAGTGTTACAAGCAGACAGGAGGAAGTGACTTTTTTGCAACGTCCCCATTCTCATACTCTTGGAAATACAATTGGAAGAAAGGAGGCAAGGAAGGAAGAGGAAGCCAATACTGCACTGACGTCACACTGGCGCCTTGATTTCTGATGTATGCAACCCGCAACATTGATCTCGTACTCGCTCTGTTTCTGATCTAGGGTGAAGGAAGAGGAGGAGGAGGAGGTAAAAAGTGATGAGCGAGGGGCAGGTCATGAGACTGAGAGGGACGAGTGTATGAGTAGGAAGGGTGAGAACGTAGAGTGTTGAGAGAGGGGGAAGGGGAGGGGAGAGAGTCGTGATGATGCTGCTGCTGCTGCGGCGTGTCTTCGCGTCCATCCGGCCAGGCAGAGGCATTCCGCGAGGCACGCCCGCTGGCTGTGAATGGCCCAAACCGCCAGCTCCGTGCGTGTGAACCCGCGTTCCTGCGTGAGCGGCAGCTGCGTGCGTGCGTGCGTGCGTGGGCGGGCCTGCGAGGCGCAGGAACGCGGCCGCGCCATTCACACGCTGGCACCCAGTGAGCCCCGCCGCTACGTAGCTTCCGGCGAGTCGCCGCTGGTGTAGGGGCCGGGCTCGTCTCCTAGTTCTCCCAGCCTCTCACTCCACCTGTGAGCGTTACATGACAACCTCATATCTTCCCGTTGTTAGAATCCACCATGCAACGTTATGTCTGTCAGTTCCTTGCCACATTCGTTTCGCGATCTTTATATGGCGAAATACACTACTAGCCATTAAGATGACACCACGAAGATGACGTGCTACAGACGCGAAATTTAACCGACAGGAAGATGATGCTGTGATATGCAAATGATTAGCTTTTCAGAGCATTCACACAGGGTTGGCGCCGTGGCGACACCTACAACGTGCTGACATGAACAAAGTTTCCAACCGATTTCTCATACACAAACAGCAGCTGACCGGCGTTGCCCGGTGAAACGTTGTTGTGATGCCTCGTGTAAGGAGGAGAAATGCGTACCATCAGGTTTCCGACTTTGATAAAGATCGGAATGTATCCTATCGCGATTGTGGTTTAACGTATCGCGACATTGCTGCTCGCGTTGTTCGACATCCAATGACTGTTAGCAGAATATGGAATCTGTGGGTTCAGGAGGGTAATACGGAACCCCGTGCTGGATCCCAACGGCCTCGTGTCACTAGCAGTCGAGATGACAGGCATCTTATCCGCATGGCTGTAACGGATCGTGCAGCCACGTCTCGATCCTCGAGTCAACAGATGGGGACGTTTGCAAGACGACAACCATCTTCACGAACAGTTCGACGACGTTTGCAGCAGAATGAACTAACAGCTCGAAGACCATGGCTGCGGTTACCCTTGACGCTGCGATGGTGTACTCAACGACGAACCTCGTGCACGAATGGTAAAACGTCATTTTTTTTTTCGGATGAATCCATGTCCCGTTTACAGCATCATGATGGTCGCATCCGTGTTTGGCGACATAGCGGTGAACGCACATTGGAAGCGAGTATTTGTCATCGCCATACTGGCATATCACCCGGCGTGATTGTCTGGGCTGCCATTGGTTACACGTCTCGGTCACCTCTTGTTCGCATTGACGGCACTTTGACGTGGACGTTAAACTTCAGATGTGTTACGACCCGTGGCTCTACCCTTCATTCGATCCCTGCGAAACCCTACATTTCAGCAGGATAATGCACGACCGCATGTTGCAGGCCCTGTGCGGGCCTTTCTGGATACAGAAAATGTTCGACTGCTGCCCCGGCAGCACATTCTCCAGATCTCTCACCAATTGAAAACGTCTGGTCAATGGTGGCCGAGCAGCTGGCTTGCCACAATACGCCAGTCACTACTCTTGATGAACTGTGGTATCGTGTTGAAGCTGCATGGGCAGCTGTACCTGTACACGCCCTCCATGCTCTCTTCGACTCAATGCCCAGGCGTATCAAGGCAGTCATTACGGTCAGAGGTGGTTGTTCTGGGTACTGATTTCTCAGGATCTATGCACACAAATTGCGTGAAAATGTAATCACATGTCAGTTCTAGTATAATATATTTGTCCAATGAATATCCGTTTATCATCTGCATTTCTTATTGGTGTAGCAATGTTAATGGCCAGTAGTGTACTTATTATTTTATTTAGAATATTAAATATATGGGGCGTTACAAACCGAACTGGCTGATAAGTCCCATATTTAGAGCATCTAGTTGAGATTTTGCATTTATTTTTGATTTGTACAAAGAGAATTGGTGGAAACTCTTGCAAGCGTATCTGAAAATCAGTAACCTTCGTTTTGTCGTCTTGCACCAGCTTGTTGGTGTAATGTTTGACGCAGGATATATAAGTTCAGATATTTTTACTGGTGGCTCAGGACAGTATACTGAACAACATTGTATCAGCATCTACTTCATTGCAGTCTACTAATTATAGCTATTAAAGTATGTTTTTAGATTCGTTAGTACCTCCAAATACATGTGGCACGAGCAAGCCAATAATGTTTATGTTTCCCTCGGCAGCAGGTCAGGTGTTGAAGTGCGGACGCGAGGGCGCAAAACGGTTAGTTTATACTGACAGGCATAACCCACTTACTGGTGCAGTTACAACCACGCGTTTGCGGGAAGACTGCCCGAAATAAACAACCAACACACTGATGTGTGTACGCATTTGGGTACCACAAATGGTTCAAATGGGTGTGAGCACTATAGGACTTAACATCTGAGGTCATAAGTCCCCTAGACTTAGAACTACTCAAACCTAACTAACCTAAGGACATCACACACATCCATGCCCGAGGCAGGATTCGAACCTGCGACCGCAACGGTCTAGAACCGCAAAGTGCCTAGAACCGCTCGGCCACCCTTCCCGGCGTTCCACAAATGAAAATATCTGCACTTATACCATTACACTGCGTAAAACAGATTCAATTCGTTACCTTTTGTCTCTGTATCTTCGGGCCGACGTTTGCTTAACGATTTTTCTGACAATTCACAACAAATGGTTGGTATCGTCAAAGTTTCCCTTTTCTTTACCAAATCTAATAATACCAGCCACTCGTGCTGACGAAACGTCAGAAGAATCGTTAAACATTTGCCGACGAACTAGAGACAAAAGCTAAGGGGCAATAGGTCAATAAGTGGCCACGAAAACCTAAACATTTAATTTCGTGAACAGTTGACCTTTCCTTGACGTTCCGGGTGATGACTTCATCATGATTTGCGTACGGATATATGCATCTGTCACGTGTGCTATATATTTCCGTACAGGTGTTGGTCCTTGTGACTCCTGTTACTACCAGTATTACAAAATATTACCAGTATTATCCGTGAATCACGACTTTGAACCATAGAGTAGTTTCCCAGTAACCCTGGTGTTCTTGGCCTTGCACAAAAACGCTTAAGTTGCCTCGTGCCCGTGACTGTGCACCTGGGTTTCTGAAAAGTCAGTCCGTACTAAATGCCTAGGCGCAGTAGTCCACCATCACAACCTCTTTGAGTGAAATATCGCCCGGAACAATTCGTGGGTTCTCTCTTGCTTCACAATTTCTTGATTTTGTACTGTGTAGTCCAGCAATAACGTTCTATTGTTTGTAACTCTGGACTAAGTCGGTCACAGCGACGTTCATGGTATACTACAGTTTGTGCTACGCTCTGCAGATGGGCCACAATCTGAAGGATTGCACACAATTCTGATAGTGAGTTTCGAAGAGCTCCTGCCAATGATGCAGAGGGCGGCTTATTCGAGGGCTCAAATGTCCGTTTAAAATTGCCACCCTTTCTGCGAGTGGCGATAGATGTTCGCTGACGATGCACGTTCGACCCCCGGATTAAGCCAAATAATTCAAATCAATACGAGCAACAAACTTGACGAGCAACTTCTATGGTATGGTCGTTGCTAAGCACGAATTTATTTTCGCGACTCATTAATCGAGCTGTTACCTTAAACCATACATTTTCCGTTAACTGCAGTATTTGGTCCAGAAACGGCTCGCGTGTCTTAAGCCATTGCGCGGTATTGCATGTTTGTAGACACAGTATGTGTTGGTGTTGGAAGAACGTGTGAAAAGCACACGTGTAGAGTTTTTTAACCTCGCAAGTAGCTGCTTGCAGTGGGGAAACAATAACTGGTGATTAGACATGTTCTAGAACGAGCTCACGTACTGTTTGTGTGATTTTCTTCTCTCTGGCACAACGTTAGCGCACCGTAGACACGCAAAGATGGAGAACCGGATCTTGGATAGTTGTAATGCAATTATGAACTCTGTAGATTGATGATGTACGAGGACGGTTCGGAAAGAAACCGCCGTGTTAGCGCAACGGTAGTATTTGTGCGCGGAGCGACGCCATTGTCACATCTGCATTTTCTCCGATTCAGCGAAAGTATGAACCCTCTTTTTTTCGCGAATTCGCTTATTACAACCTCAATTTGAGTAAAAAAATCCCGCGAAATGTGGATTGTGAGTTGTAATAACATTTCTTTCGGCGCAAATATTTCAGCAGCAGGCATTCGTCAGTTGTGTAGTATACGCGTGTATACGGCCCTAACGTTATGAGTAAAGGTGTTGTGCGGCAGTGGGTCCGATTTTTTAAAAGTGGTACAAATATTCTTGACGAAGAGTAGTAGGCCTTTCTTTGTGATTAATTATTTTGTTAAGAAGGCAGACGAAATAGTGAAAATCCCAGATTTACCGTCTCTGACTTTCAGAACAATTCCCGAGGATTTCTCGTACGGTTTTGTACGATGTTGTCACTGATAACTTAGGCTACCGAAAGGCTTGCGCTCTGTGACAACAAAAATTGCTCACAGAGGTCCACAAAACCAAAAAAATGGGCCATGCCTCAGACATCGTGTCACACTTCTAAGTGGAAGGAAGTTTTCTTGAAAATAATTGTGGATGGTGACGAAACTTGGATGGCATGTAAACGCCGAAACGAAACAACTGTCGACGACTTGGGGCCATACTATTTCTCCATGAAAGCCGAAGGAAGCCCTCCGAACTTTGTCATCGGGGAAGATTACGGCTACTGTTTTTTGGGATGTCGAGGGAGTTTTGGTGCTTGAATTTGTGGAGCTAGGAACGACGATCCCTTTAGAAGTCTATTGTGAAACTTTGAAGAAGCTTAAGGGAGGCATTCGAAACAAATGTCGTGGTATGCTGACATTCGGCGTTCTGTTTTCGGATGACAACGCTCGTGCTTACAGTTCTCGAAAAGCACTGCAGATATTGATGCAGTTCAAAAAGAACTTTTATGAGCAGCCCCCATTCAGCCCAGACGTGGCTCCACGTGATTTTTACGTTTTGGCTCACACGAAGAAGTGGCTTGCGTCACAGTAATTTGATGACAACGATGACGACGGACTTCAAAATGCCGCGAAAGGTTGACTACGCGACCAAGCAGCAGAATTTTTTGAAGAAATAATTTGTAAGTTAGTGATAAGCTATGACAAAGGCTTAGATTTAAATGGGGTTATATTGAAAAACAGCAGAAAAGCTGTATAATCAAGATTTTTTTGTGTAAGTTCTTTCTTTGCAGCCAAACAGAGATTACTTTACGAAAAGCCCTCGTATAATCCACGGACGATCCTTGGTATTGTCTATGACCTCCAAATAAACACAAAATTAATGGTCTCTGCATCCGTACTCACAACTCATGCTATTTTCATCTTTGCTACTACCGGAGACACGACACTTCGAAATCTGGATTCGTGCAAAATGATAAATCTTAAATGCGTTGCTTCACCGTAGGACAACGATTTCTTCTGTACCTGGACAGTCTTAGTATACGCCTGGACTATTGCTGCAATTCTACTCTGCACGGAACTGTCAGGTGCATGGGATATGGGGTACTTCCGATTGTACCACTTATTGGGTCTTATTCTCGCTCCATTCGCGTATGGATAGCGGGAAAAATGAACGCTTCAACGCCTCTGTCCGCGCTGCGATTAGTCTGATATTGTCGTCCCGGTCCCTACGGGAGCGACCGATGTTTGGGGTGGGGGGTTGCAGTGTATCCCTGATTCGTTATTTAACCCTGCTTCCTTAAACTTTGTAGGTAACCTTTCGTGAGATACATGGCACCTGGCAGTTGACGTTTTCTCGGCATCCCCGTGAGACTGTCCTGGGGATCAAACGAACACGTGATCGGTAGCGCTGCCCGCCTTTATGCATGGTCCTGTCCGGCATAGATCCCGAAATCTTTAGTATCCTAGGATGGTTCGCACGAGTATTTTGTACGCAATATCCTTAGCAAACTGACTGCATATACCCAGTACACTGTGTGATCAATAGTATCCGGACACCTGGCTGAAAAAGACCGTGGCGCCCTTTATGGAATTCAATATGGTGTTGGCCCACCCTTAGCCTTGATGACAGCTTCCACTCTCGCAGGCATACGTTCAATCAGGTGCTGGAAGGTTTCTTGGGAATGGCAGCCCATTCTTCACGGAGTGCTGCACTGAGGAGAGGTATCGATGTCGGTCGGTGAGGCCTGGCACGAGGTCGGCGTTCCAAAACATCCCAAAGGTGTTTAATACGGTTCAGGTCAGGACTCTGTGCAGGCCAGTCCTTTAAGGGATGTTATTGTCGTTTAACCACTCCACCACAGGCCGTGCATTATGAACAGGTGCTCGATCGTGTTGAAAGAAGCAGTCATCATCCCCGAATTGCTCTTCAACAGTGGGTAGCAAGAAGGTGCTTAAAATATCAATGTAGGACTGTGCTGTGATAGTGCCACGCAAAACAACAAGGGCTGCAAGCGCCCTCCATGAAAAATACGACCACACCACAACACCACGGCCTCCAAATTTTACTGTTGGCACTACACTCGCTGGCAGATGATGTTCACCGGGCATTCGCCATAGCCATATCTCGCCATCGGATCGCCTCATTGTGTACCGTGATTCGACACTCCACACAACGTTTTTCCATTGTTCAATCGTCCAATGTTTACGATCCTTACACTAAGTAAGGAATCGTTTCTCATTTACCGACGTGATGTGTGGCTTATGAGCGGCCGCTCGACCATGAAATGCAAGTTTTTTCAACTCCCGCCAAACTGTCATAGTTCTTGCAGTGGATTGTGATGCAGTTTGGAATTCCTGTGTGATGGTCTGGATATATGTCTGCCTATTACACATTACGACCCTCTTCAACTGTCAGCGGTCTCCATCAGTCAACAGAGGAGGTCGGCATTTACGCTCCGCTTCAAAAAATGGTTCAAATGGCTCTGAGCACTGTGGGACTTAACATCTATGGTCATCAGTCCCCTAGAACTTAGAACTACTTAAACCTAACTAACCTAAGGACATCACACAACACCCAGTCATCACGAGGCAGAGAAATCCCTGACCCCGCCGGGAATCGAACCCGGGAACCAGGGCGTGGGAAGCGAGAACGCTTTCCACTTCAGTATCATATCGGAAACAGTAGACCTCGGTATGTTTAGGAGTGTGTAAATCTCGCGTGCATGCGTATGACACAAGTGACACCCAATCACCTGTCCACATTAGAAGTTCCTGAGTTCCGCGAAGCCTCCCATTCTGCTGTTCCACGATGACTAATCACTACTGAGGCCGCTGATATGGAGTACCTGGCAGTAGGTCCTGAAGTTGAAGGTTTTTTCGGATACAGCAGTCCCACTGGAGGTGCGTTACCTTCTTCCGAACTTTATGCTTACCGAACCATCCAGATATTGGGAGACTTACGGTTCACTGTGCACTCCGAATCGATGCAACTTGGCAGTCTTCACATTAACCAAGCATTGGCTGAATTGAAGGAAGCGATGACACTATGCCAACACCGCAAATTATTTTTGGCATTTTGGACCACAGCTTCAAACCTGCACCAACAAGTAATTTACAGCCGACTGAATAAGCGAAGGCGCTTACGGGCTTCTGACACGAACGTATAACTCTACGTAATTTAGTAAATCCATAGATTGGCGGCAGATTAAGGAGGAATGCGCGTACACAACTTCACTCGACAAACACGCGAAGCCTCTGCAGACGTTAG
This sequence comes from Schistocerca cancellata, assembly GCF_023864275.1. NCBI lineage: Eukaryota > Metazoa > Arthropoda > Insecta > Orthoptera > Acrididae > Schistocerca > Schistocerca cancellata. Next base: position 740,708,765 of record NC_064626.1, read on the forward strand.
CAACGAAGTCGGGAGGAGTGCTTCTATGGTCGTCTCGCATACGTTTAATTCAGCAGTGTTAGTCTGCTAACACTATCTCACTTAGAAGGAACATTTTTTAAAATAAAAACATGCGCACCTGTTTCTAAACTTCTTTCCAGCAATATACTAGAGCAATGAAAAACACTTCCGAGAAGGTCCGACGTTTATGACAAAGGAGCTCTTCATAGGCAGATGACAATTGCTTTGTAAACTTTTTTACTGCCTCGAAACTCTTCAACGGAAAAAATAGTAGTCATTGGTGCGAGAGCGGATACATAAAATGGTGTTCTAGCCATTATCACCTAAAAGCTCTCTACACTTCATTAACGTATTTAACCTCAAAAATGTAGTTCCTCCCAAAATTGTTTGAACAAGTATCAAGAGAGATCAATGATTAATAGTAGCAGCACCCGTCCAGCTAAGAACAACGTTACCGCTGTCGGATGAAGAGCCGGTATCAGCATCCTGTCTTTGTACAGATAAGTGATTTATCTTAAGACACCAATCTCTGCCGTAGCAGACGAAAGCGTAATTCCGCTCTGAAGACTGGTAATTTATTCACCCATCTTTCCCAAATCTGCCCAAGTTGATGTATATGTGAGGTAATGTAGGTTAATATCACTCTATCACTTGCATGTTGTCAGCTCCAATGTTCTTCATCCTCTTGTTGTTGACTAATATGCCAAGGTTTATAAAACCAGCTGCAACACTCAAAATCCAGGGCTGCAATGAACTGTAACTACAATGTCCAGTCACATTAATGTGACTACCTGAATAACCACCTTCTGCAGCGCGGACGGCTGCAAGGCGTGCAGGAAGTGTGTCGACGAGGTTCTGGAAGGTGCCGAGAGGGATGTCGAACCATGCCGACTGCAGTGCCGTGGACAGCTACATTGCGGTTTCTCGGTTGACGATCCGTGGCGCGAAAACCCCGATTGGGCGTCCCACAGATTCTCGACTGGTTTTGAATCTGGGGTGTTTGGAGGCCAGCGGAGTACTGCCTGCATCTACCTGCATCTACATGGTTACTCTGCAATTCACACTTAAGTGCCTGGCAGAGGGTTCATCGAACCATTTTCATACTACTTCTCTACCATTCCACTCTCGAATGGCGCGTGGGAAAAAGGAACACCTAAATCTTTCCGTTAGAGCTCTGATTTCTCTTATTTTATTATGATGATCATTTCTTCCTATATAGGTGGGTGTCAACAAAATATTTTAGCATTCGGAATAGAAAGTTAGTGATGGAAATTTCGTAAATAGATCTCGCCGCAAAGAAAACCGCCTTTGTTTCAGTGACTGCCACCCCAACCTCTATTGTGCGATAACAGGAAACGAGCTGCCCTTCTTCGCACTTTTTCAATGTCCTCCGTCAATCCTACCTGGTAAGGATCCCACGCCGCTCGGCAATATTCCAGCAGAGGACGGACAAGTGTAATGTAGGCTCTCTCTTTAGTGGGTTTGTCTCATCTTCTAAGTGTTCTGCCAACAAAGCGCAGTCTTTGTTTCGCCTTCCCCACAATATTATCTATGTGGTCTTTCCAATTGAAGATGTTCGTATTTGTAATTTCTAGGTATTTAGTCGAATTGACAGCCCTTAGATTTGTGCGATTTATCGTATATCCAAAATTTATCGGAATTCTATTAGTACCCATGTGGATGACCTCGCACTTTTCTTTGTTTAGTGCCAGTTGTCACTTTTCGCACCATACAGAAATTCTCTCTAGATCATTTTGTAATTGGAACTGATCGCCTGATGATTTTACTAGACGGTAAATTAAAGCGTCATTTGCAAACAGTCTAAGGGGGCTACACAGATTTTCACCTAGACCATTTATGTAAATCAGGAACAGCAGAGGGCCTATGACAGTACCTTACGGATCGCCAGATATCACTCCTGTTCTACTCGATGATTTACTGTTTATCACTACGAACTGTGACCTCTCTGAGAGGAAATCACGAATCCAGTCACATAACTGAGACGATACTCCATATGCACGCAATTTGATGAACAGTCGCTTGTGAGGAACGGTCAAAAGCCTTCTGGAAATCTAGGAATATGGAAACGATCTGAGATCCCTTGTCTACAGCACTCATTACTCATCCTAGTACCAACACGTACATTGCGTGCTGTGCGACGCGTTGCATCATCCTGGTGGTAAACGGCATCGTGTTGAGGAAAAAACAAACTTTGTATAGGAATGGACATGGTCCCCAAAGACACATGCATAGTTGCGTTGATTCGTTGTGCCTTTCAGAATGAAGAGACGACTCAAGGAATAATGCTCTCTGCTCCAGTCTGGACCCTTCGGACAGCTGTGGCAGGGTGTTCGCTACCAGACGTTTCACGCCGATGGAGCACGGAACGTGATCCACATGAAAAGGTCACGTATCAGCACTCAGAGGACGTCCAGTTGCTGTACTGGGGTCCACATTCCAGCCTTCGTTGCCTAACAGTAGCAGTCAGCATGGTTGCACGAACCTGCCACATGCTGCGGAGGCCCAAACGCGGCAGCGTTCGCTGAACGGTCGTTGAGGGGGCACTGTACGCAGCCTCTTGGTTCGTCTGGACGGTCAGTTGCTCAACAGTTGCACGTCCACTCGCCCGTAGACATCGCCAGAGCCGTTGCTCACCACTGTCATCTATGGCCCAAGGTGTACCGTACTTGCCTCGCCACCGGTTCTGGATGGCGCCATTTTGCCATGGACGGTGTATTTCAACCATGGCGCCAAACGAAAAATGTACAAACATAGCCGCTTCGGAAATGTGTCCACCCTGGGCCCTAAAGCCACTCATCATGCCGTTTTGGACGTCAGGTAAATCGATCCGTTCCCGCATTACGACAGTGAACGCATTGTTTTCCGTGTCTCCCCGACACGCTTTATATACCGTCCGCTGCTTGGGTTCCCAACATCCGTCTGTGAGTGATTATCGCACGTTGACGTCGAACATGGGTGGTGGTCACAATGTGAATGGACCGTGTAGAAGGATGTGTGCATGCTATGAGTAGTTAATGCTGTAGCAGGAGGATTGCTGTTACTCAAAGATCACCGAGTATACACCCATCAAAAGACGTAATGTCAAAACGTATGTGAGTGTTCCTCGTCGCCCTAAAAAGGCTTCAAAAAGCGCTGTAGAGTTTGTTTAGCAGAGCAAAGTGGCACAGCAGAATATACAGAGAGCTTGAATTCCAAGAAGACAGTGTTATTTAAAGAAAACCCGAGGGCCGACGTTGATGAATAAGATTAGATTGTCAGTGATCTGCAATTAAAGTTGGGCGTGAATTAAGATAACGCCCTGTAGTGAAGTAGCAGTGGCAGTGCTAGAACTGTATTAACACCTAAAGTGACATCAAATTTCGGAGTAGGGCCTTAAACATGTTTCCGTACAAGCTAGCTTACAAACCAACCGTTGAAAAGTCATTAAAAACGACGCCGAGAGGAAGTAACACATTATAATCCGCCTTCGAAGTGCAACCGCCGCCTGCTCTAATTTGCTTATTTACATACTGTTTTACGCAGAGCAGTACTGACGTGGTGCAGCCGTGCCAGAACTCAAAGGACGACGCTAATTACTCTTTCCAGCACGAAGCAGCACTCGCTAAAAGCAAACGGTGTTGTTGAAATGCCTGGGCTAGCAAGACAGACCGGATTAGGTTATGGAAAGGGGCCAAAATAAATTGTCAGTTGCACTCAACATACAAACTTTATTTTTATCAACACACAATATTACAACAAGGATGCAATACACTCAAAATTTTAATCGACCTCCTTTGATGAACTTCAGATCGGCTGAAGGCCAGACTCAAAGTCCAAGACACAAGCCCTAAGCAAGAAATTGAAATACAAGGTTCTTCTGGAGGTTTCATCCAAGAATATTTTCTAAATCTTCAATCTAAACAGGCTGAAGACCTTAGCAATTTAATTTTAATGGAACTTGGCTTGAGGCCGCATATTAAGCAATAAGAAAAGTTTCAATCAAAAGGCAGAAGGCCTTATATTAATTAATTTCATGCAGAATTCGGCTGAAGGCCCCATACAAAAGCATAACAATCTCATGCCTTAAGGGCAAGATAAGATCATTAATTTAAGAGGTCTTGATACTCGGCTGAAGGCCACACATCAACCAAATAACTAAAACCCAAACAGGGAAATTACTATGTAACACACAAGGAACGACGCTCAGAAGTTTCCAAGGGTCGGCCTGGGATTTTAACACAAACGGCCGTTTAGGTGAGACAGGCAGTCTGTTCAACGACTTCTTAATCTGAAGGCAACCCAGCCGACCGACCAACCAACCAAATCAGGTCTGCTCCACGCAACCAGCGAAAGGACCACAAGATTTCAATACGACACACAGAATGTTGGCGTCCACAACGACCAACAACAAACACCTCAGCTGTCGAACTACACGCCGCGCTGGGCAGCAACAACACGACGAGGAAAACACACCGCCGAAAATTACGTCACCGACCAGGGCAGATAACCAGAACGTCAACGGCCACAAGGCAGAAAATACTGCTGGTCAACTTCAATAACAGGGAATAAATTAGGTTAAACTCCACAGGAAGACAGCTGGAATTTTAGCCGACTTGAATACACATACGTTGTTGCTCGCGAAAATGTCCCAAAAGCGACAACCAGGATCAAACAAAGAATGAAAACAGTTGAGGCTCGATAGTAGGTTAAGTGAGGACCAACTTTCATGTCCAAGATCGGTGGGCGACAAACTTCGTAGCACTCGCAAGCAGTACACCACCAGCGGCCCCGGCCAGAGTACGCGCGACGGAGACTTACTTCCTTGCTGCTCCACGCCAACCGACCGACTGCCCAGGCCCGGAAACGGCGAAAGGACCAAATATACGTAAGCCGATGAGACGACCAACCGAACGACCAACCAACGCTCGTCCCGCTCCAATCTCCCTCCGTCGGACAGTTCACGTGTGTCGCCAGCGGTCAGCGAGCACTGGCTCTCCGTGCCTCACCAGCGCTCCGTCCCCGACTTCACTGCTGGTCCGTCTCCAACTGACTAGTCCGATACACGACGACCCGGAAATACTATCGGTCGCTCCAGAGGTGGTACGACAGTGCACTTATCGATACGCGCTGGTGCTGCCACTCACGGGCAAGTAAGGCAGGAAGTTAGTGACGCCAGTAAATGGAATAAGAAAACGAGGCGGCAGTACCGTAATAGAAGATGATAAAGAATAAATGGCATGAACACGAGCTCAGTTGTGTTTCCTCTTTTCTAAAGCGTGCTGTGGGATTTTTTGTATCACGTGTGACTACCATATCGTTGCACATATGACTGGACTGATGATTTCTTCCAGGGGGGGGGGGGGGGGGGGGCACAGCGTGTTACATTGAATGGGGAGCCATCAACAGAAGTAGAAGTAACTTCAGATCAGATGTGGCAGCCATGCAAATTGCCCGTGCGGTTTGAGGCGTCATGTCACGGACTGCGCGGCCCCTCCCGCCGGAGGTTTGAGTCCTCCCTCGGGCATGCGTGTGTGAGCGTTGTTCTTAGCATAAATTAGTTTAGGTTAGATTAAGTAGGGTGTAAGTCTATGGACCGATGACCTAAACAGTGTGGCCCCTTAGAAATTCACAGAAATTTGAACATTTTCAGGTGTGGCCCACGAAAGTGTACTGGGACCGTTTCCGCCAATCTTGTATATTGATGACCTAGCAAACGATTGTAACACCAACTTCAAGCCTTCTGAAGATAATGCAGTTAGCTACAGCGCAGTACTATCTAAAAAAGCTACACTAACATTCATCAGATCTTGATAAAATTTCCAGCTGCCGCAGCGATTGACAACTTGCTTTAAATGTTCAGTAATATAAACGTGTCCGCTTGACAAAACCCAAAAACGTATCATCATCCTATTACTACGGTTACACAGAGCGACAACTGGAATCATTCAAGTATAAAAGTACGTGGCTGTAACAACTTTCGGGGATACGAAATGTAATGATCACCTAGACTCAGCTGCAGGTAACGCTGATTAATTGATAAGATACACTATGTGATCAAGAGCGTCCGGACACCCCCCAAAAACATACGTTTCTCATATTAGGTGCATCTTTCTTTAATTTTCAAGAATAATTTGCTGTTTTCTCTTAAAAATTGCCATTTTTGTTTCGCCTTTCATTGTGTTCTTTGGACTGTGTGGAATAGTTTTGTGTATCAGGAATAGAAGAAATGTGTAAATAATGGAATACTTCTCTTATTATTATGAGCGGCGTTTTCATAATGTGGCTATCCCCTTTCCTGTTAGTTCCTGTATGCTCGTACATGTCCCTCACAGAAGAATGATGGTTTCTGAAAAATAATCTCTCCCATTTGACAAGTCGCCTAGTTTATGAAAACTATTGTTAGATACGACCGAAAAAAGAAATATCGTGGGTTTCATTCCGAATAAATTGTTACATGGGAAGCGAACAAGGAACGATAATGTTAAATACGGAAAGTCTACAGGGTCTTTCAGAAGTGCTGATCAATAATTAATACATGGAAAGTACAAGCCAAAAGTAGGTGAAAAGCTCCAGCAAACATGGGTTTGCAAATCAACCGTTGTCGAGATACAATACATTTTCTGCAGCGGTTCATCAGTTCCTAGGAACACACGGCATCTCTGAACTTTTAACAAGGTGTTCGAAATGTTGTTCATGCGTCTGAATGCAACATTGAGCTCGTTTCTGAAATGAGTTACGAATCCTCTCAGGCAGTCCTGGGGAATTCTGTAAATGCTGGAAGGCTGCTTCAATCCGCAAGCGTAATTTCTCAAGAGAGTTGACCTCGGTAGCGTACACCAAGCTTTTGACCATGGTCCCACACGTAGAAATTCATTGGTTTTAAATCCGGTGACCTTGGAGGCCATGGCACAGGTCCTGCTCTACCTGTCCAGTGTTAACCATTCGCCTGAGTTAGAAGCCGGCGCACTCTTACGCATGAACCACATGCTAAGCCGTTGGTTCAATGGGACATCACTGTGTACATCTGAAAGTGCAGTCCGCTAAAACCTCATACATTTAACGAATAACGCTGCTGATCGCGTGATACGTGTATTGCGTTAGGGTTGACTTCGGCGAAATTGTGACAGTTCAGAAATGGTTCAAATGGCTCTGAGCACTATGGGACTTAACAGCTATGGTCATCAGTCCCCTAGAACTTAGAACTACTTAAACCTAACTAACCTAAGGACAACACACAACACCCAGTCATCACGAGGCAGAGACAATCCCTCACCCCGCCGGGAATCGAACCCGGGACCCAATTGTGGCAGTTATTGTAGTTAAAAATACCGTCACAGGTAAATCCAGCCTCACCGCTGAATAGAATACCGCTTACAAACATGCGATTCAGGGTCACTGTTGTTGCACCCATTGGCAGAAATTCTCTCAAGGAGGCAAATCTGCATGATTGAGGGCTTGCACTCGCTGGAGATGATATGGATAGAGTACTTGCCATTGTAAAATCCGCCACACACTGCTATGACTCAGTATAACCTCTTGGGTACCAATCCTCCGTGTTGAAGTACTCGGATGTACGTGTACAATGCGTAACACCTTGTCCTCAACATCGGACGTAATTGATCTGGGTAGACCTTCTCGTACGTGGTGTGCAAAACTCCCGGTTTCTCTAAGACGTTGATGCAACCGGCTAAATGTACGCCTGCGGAGAGGAAAAGCTTCTTCATACAATCGTGCAGCCTCAAGGGCACTGCCATTCGCTTTGCCACGCATGAAGTGCATGTTAGCGTACTCTTCATTGGTGTAGCTCCTGTCCATGGTTTCTTCAAGTTCGTAACTGATTGTAGGGCCGGTACGGCACATTGCACAGAGGGGAACAGGGATGTAGTTGTGCGTGTGTAGACAAACAGATAATCGATCCCAAACCTTCAGATACCAACGAAAATACCGCGGTATCGAGGGGCATTTACAGTTGGTTCCCAACTCGGATTAATGAGATACCTCGGCAGTGGTTGATTTGCGGACCCATGTTTATTTCAGTTTCTTTAGCTACTTTTGGCCTCTACTTTCATGGGTGTATTATTGATCATCACTTCTAAGACACCCTGTATATCTGTAGGAAGTACTGCAACGTTACAGGAAACTGTTATGCTGATACTGAAGGATGGTAAAAAGATCGTGTATCGAAAAAAAAAGAAATAAATTGTTTATGGGCGTTCAAGTAAAGTTGTTTTGGGGATTCACATCAGGCCACCAAATTTACAGTGTTATTTGTTTCTCCACGTAGAGAAATTAACTGTCATTACAGCGACAACTTACATAAACAGTTGCGTCTAAGATAACTTACACGCTTTTCGGCTTATCCATATCTCAGTGATACAGTTTACGACAGCAGGGGATTAACGTTAACAGATTCTTAAAATGTTTGCGTATTGAAAATACCGGAAGAGCTCTTCTGCCTAGTCCCACATAGACGTGAAATTGTCAAGGTGTTACTATTTCATAATTCCTGCAATTGCCAAGGACGCAGCCATTACGCTAGTCGCTTTAGTCTTCCACGAACCATTTCTTTTATCTTGAATCTTGTTAAATGAGTAGCATAGAAAGTAGTTTGCTCTTCGTGTTTCAGTATTTCGTGGAAATCGGGTGTTATCTGGGTGGGCCAGATCCTCTGATTTTGACGCAAACACGCTTAAATGGTACACGCCCAGAACGTCTACGCATATTACAGATTTCCTTCCGAAGTAGCGTTAGGGCACTTCGACTTTGTGGAACACGCTCTGAACTACAATAACACGAACAATGAAACTGTTGTTTTCTCTGTCATTAGAGTAAAGCGATATTTTGAGAAGCAGATCTACACACTGATTTTAGGGAGCGTTATAGCCGTGCTATAAAGGGCTGAAGGAGCTACAAGACAACTCTTGCTCGTCTTATTAAGGGTTTTTAATGCGTGTCAAATTTCCCAGCAAACTCGGCTTTCGGCTTGTTCTTGCAGCCCCCTTGAAAATGCATGCATTGATACCCACATGTCCCTTGAACGCCTCACTACAGTCAAGCTTCTTTACTTCTCACGTCAATTCACCGGCAGTTTGAGGCGCTGAGAATTATAAAGGCCTAAATCAGATCGTCATCGATTGTGAGATTGTAGCATCTATAGCTGTAGATCAACATTGTTTATATAAACATTCACTAACATCTGCCTCACAAACTTTGGGTTATTCACTTTCATATGATCCCAAAGCACTGAGAATATGTTTTTTGTTGTGTGTTGCTCTGCTGTTATCTGTGGTTGACAACGTAATTTAGTGTCTATATAGATCAAGTACATAGTCGTAGTACTTCGTAATCGGAGGTATATCGTCAGTTTTATCTGCATCTCATGTCACAGATTGTGCTTAATGAAAATGATGATGACGGGACCCACCAAATGTTGGATTGGTTGATAATTCTGTATGTGGTGGCTTTAGTATCTGTTAAAGTTCCGATTGCAAGTTTCACATTAATTACAGATTCTACAACTGTCGAAAGACACTATTACCGTTAGCCTATATATGTAAATTTTTTGAATGAACATTAATAATAAATATAATCATAAATATTAATTAATATTTCATCATTTAAAGTGCGTACATTATTTTTAATAGAAAAAATAAATGTGGAGACTTGGTTAAAATACATTTCATGCCTTTGGGACTCGTAGTTTGTCCACAAATTGGATTTCACAAACCTCTATTTTTCTCTAAACTTTGTTTGTGCTTTGGGCCCCTATGGTTCTCAGTGCCTCAACTGTTCCCTGTTATTAAGACATATATCTGTCGACTATAGGGGATCAAAGACAGGTGATCCCTATATCAGTAGCGAATACAGTGCGACGGCACGTAGTAGGGGTGACGGTTTTAGATCGTATCGGTTTTTCAACGCTAGTTTAACCTGAATGTTAAAACTGTTCAACCGGTTTCTGATACAACCGATTTTCGGTCTTTCATTCCGATTACTTTTCGTAATAAACGTGGAGATTGAACAAAGATTGAAAATATTTGACTCCCTCTGCTTCAAGATACATAGAATCAAGATATTAAATTAATCAATCAAAATTTAGTCCGCCGCCCTACACAGCTTTCTCAAAGTGATAAGTGGTTGAATACTACAAAAAATCACCAGTTTTCTCTTATTGATTAAAATTTTTTGAAACTCTGCTCAAAAATCATGTTGTAATCGAGGATTGGGGCATTACGAATAGTCAGTAGTAAAGGGCGAGAACTGAGGTTGCAGAACTCTACTTTTCGTGTTAATTTCTTCGTTTTCAAGGGCTACAAGCAGATAAAAGAATATTATGTAGATACAGACAACAGACCAGCAACTTTCTATTTTAACTGTAAACTATGCGTGGAATATTAAGTTTTAAGTTTTCCCCTTATATGATGTCGCTAGTTCGTTGTGGCTCGTCCCACACTTAATGTTTTAAAGCAAATGGAGCACTGAACTTCATTGACACCGCATTTCATAAAATACTTCCAGACTAGGGATGGTGACATTTTGTAATACAACTAATGTCTGACGGCGACAACGTGAAACTAACATAGAGACGAGATGGGAAAGTCTAACAAACTGCTTACTTCTTATGCCCTGTGTCTGTTGCCCGTTTCTGTCGGCATTGTTGTTAAAATAGCACTGCTCAGCCCCCCCCCCCCCTCACAAAGTCTATATCAAGCAATAATTTAAGGCAATGGAAATCTTATGATTAAAAATTACTCGTTTTTCAAAAATGGTTTATTAAAAGCAAACACTTTTTAGCAGTACTGTCAGGACTGATATTTAGGTTTTACCCTGTTATTACTAAAATATAAAAAACTCTTATTGTAATAGAGACCGAACAAAACCCGAAAAACATCGGTTATTCAGAGTTTTAAACGGTCGGTTTTCCCATTCCTAGCCCGTAGGCGCTCTTCGGGAAAATCCAAACAGAGAAGTTGAGAAGGTATAGCTTCTGATGTTACTTCATAGTTTTTGTCCATAATGACGTGAATGTTTATTCGTCACTGCTAATTTGGTTGAGTCAAGCAGTCGAGAAAAAAATAAACAAAAAATAAAAACAGAAAAAACCTAGCTGTCTATCCGCGCAGGAAGTACAAATATCGACGAGAACTAGAAACCTCTAACAAAAGCCATCTCAGTTCAAAAGGTCATAGTACGGGAAGGAACATCACTGCCACACTCAGTGATTTTCGGTCGGAATGTGTAGAACAGCTCTCAGATGAGATGTTGGGGCCGGGTGTTGTGGCCGAGCGGTTCTAGATGCTTTAGTCTGGAACCGCGCTGCTGCTACGGTCGCAGGTTCGAATCCTGCCTCGGTAATGGATGTGTGTGGTAACCTTAGGTTAGTTAGGTTTAAGTAGTTCTCAGTCTAGGGGACTGATGACCTCACTTGTTAAGACCCATAATGCTTGGAGCCATTTGAACCATTTTTGAGATGCTGGTTTGGCAAGTTAAGTAACAACAGCTATCTAGAATTATTGACAGTGAAGTGGTTTTAGTAAGTAGTTGTATGGCTCAGAGTAAGAGTGTGAAAATAATATATATATATATATATATATATATATATGTGTGTGTGTGTGTGTGTGTGTGTGTGTGTGTGTGTGTGTTTGCAAGGACAAAAATGCAGGAATAGAGAAATAAATTACTGCGTCATGGCGACTAAATAGTTTATTCATATCTGAAGAATGTTGGTCAATGAAGCTGTATCCACAAAGTAATGAAATTGCTCGGACAGGTTATTTTTTTGTTGGCTTCTGAGAGAGTTTCTTATTGTCAGCGGAGTTACATTGTTAACTTACCATACAACGCTATGAAACTGAATACAACTCCTTTCTTGTCAATTCAAACAAAAGAATAAATTTTTAATCCTGTGCTAATACCGACGTTATTGAAAACGGAAGACGACGGTTCTGTTTTAACCGTTCAAAATATCTTTTGACAGAAAGTTCACAATATCTGTTGACAATGCAGTTGGAATGATGCTACCAACATTCGCCAGGCACTGTCTGTTGCAATACCGCTGCCAAGCGTTATCCTGAAGTAATAGATAGTAGAAGTTCAGCCATGCCTTCCTATATCTCCGTCCTTGCTCTCGGTTCGAGCCACCGTATGATCTGCTGGGGATACGTGACTCTTCTACGTATTAAAATACCTGTGCTCTTTCCGACACTGCCGCTATACCATCGCCGTCACACTACCAGGATGGAGCTTTAGTTCTTGGTTTGTGAATGGTTTGGTTTGTTGAACTGAGGCTACTGCAGTTACTTCAAAACAGCTAACAATGTTTGCAAATACCCTTGTTCTTCCTAAACTTTGGAGTTTCTCTGTCCACCAGTTGTTTCATCATCGGGGGAAGTGACATAGTGATAAGGCGCCGGACTCAAGGTGGTTAATATCCCCGCCAGAACATCCATAGTTACGTTTCCGGTGATTTCCCCAAACCGCGTAAGGTGAATGCTACGACAGATTTCCTTCTACCGTCCACGTTTGTGCTCAGTTTCTAATGATCTGGTCGTCGAATGGACGTTAAAACTTAACCTTTATCTTGCTTCATTGTCAGATATTTGATCCATATTTTACTGGACCTTCCAATAACTGAGAGATCGTCTGTTCAAAGATCGTCAGCTGCTACCTCCCAAATACAAGTTCACGTCAATGCAACTGAAATCAGGCACATGACAATGGAACTTGCTAGATGGTTAAGTGCAGCGATCAGAGTTGCGCAAGACTATATTGCCTTCTTCTGTGGTTTACGTTTTCTTTGCCACACTAAGAGGAGGCACTAAAATCGTCTAGTATTATTTTAGAATGGATCTCTTATTGCGCTGACGCCGGCCTTTGTGGCCGAGCGGTTATAGGAGCTTCAGTCCGGAACAGCGCTGCTGCTACGGTCGCAGGTTCGAATCCTGCCTCGGGCGTGGATGTGTGTGATGTCCTTAGGTTAGTTAGGTTTAAGTAGTTCTAAGTTCTAGGGGACTGATGACCTCAGATGTTAAGTCCCACAGTGCTCAGAGCCATTTGAACCATTTTATTGCGCTGACAGTCACCCTAAATTGATCTTTCTTCACGGCTGCACGAGGTGATCCATTCAAGGCGAGTTCGTTGACAACATAACTTGCTTTACAGAACAGTAATCATCACTCAGAGTGTGAATTCTACATTATCCAGTGAGGGCTATAACGGTATTAAAAGCGCGTGCCCTCCATATCCGCATTCGGGAGGACGACGGTTCAAACCCGCGTCCGGCCATCCAGATTTAGTTTTTCCGTGATTTCCGTAAATCACTCAAGGCAAGCGGTGGGGAGGGTCCTTTGAAAGGTCACGGCCGATTTCCTTCCCATTACTTGCCACCATCCTAGCTCGTGATCCGTCTCTAATTGCCTCGATGACGAGATGTTAAACCCAATCTTCCTTCCTTCGTTCCCTCCACATTTGTCCCTTCTGACGAAGGAATTTCGTTACATACCCGGATTCTGAAATGTTCATGTCTTATTGGTATGAAGTCCCCAATCCTGCTTCTATTGTTAGCCCATGTCTTACGTTTGAAACAAATAAGACAGCGCCCTTTAGTTTCGATGGGACATGTCTTCCACTGTTTAATTCCACTGAATGCTGCCGTCATTTTGGAGACAGACGCATCACAACGACCGTAACAGGTGCTGGTGAAAGATGGCGACGTCAATTCTGATCCCATCTGCGAGTTCAGCATGCTTATAACGGCAGTATTTAATTCAAGAGGCATTCCCTAATCACATCAACCACATTTATACTGAAAGAACAAAACGGCCAATCGATCGTTGTTTGTCTGTAAACCGGTACACACCTCCAACATGTGTATCAACTATAGTTTGCATTGTTGTTAGTAAACACATTTTTTCAGAGACGGCTTAACATTCAGCGATTTTCGCCCTACTAGTCAGACTAAGTTCGACCAAACTTCATCTGAACTTTTTCTAGACTTAAAGAATATATTAATATGTTTTGCTTAGCTCGAAGTTTAGTAAAAACGCCAAGCGACACGGCGTATTGGTGGGGATATTGGAGTCTCATTTTGGAGGAGAAGAGCTCTAATCTCCATCCAAATTTAGATTTTCCATGGTCTCTCTACCTCTGATAAGGCCGTGTATTAGTTGCTTCCTTTTCCTTTCCTTATGCAACCCTTGCTTATGCTCTAAAACCTTGTCGTTTATGAAACGTTAAAACCTAACCTTCTTTCTTTGGTATGCACACGGAATAAGACAAACATAACATTGGTCGATATGGTTTACAACTGCATCAGTGGTAGAAAAAATGAAACAGGAGGACAGATACCGTGACAACGCCACATCAGTTTGTGTTTGTAAACATATAGATGACATCTATGGAATACTCTGTCGGTACTATGAGGAACATTGACATATTAACCTTCGAAGTTTGTTTTATGTGCAGCGATGTGCTAATAGCGACAAGGAGGAATTTTTCGGCAATCGCGGGAGACACTATCGACTTGGCCGTATGTGTGTTCGAATTCACGGTCTACAGTCACACAGTATTGATGAACTATAAAATACTATTGTGGAACATCATTACTGTATATTTGTATTAATAACATGTGCGTGGATTACTTGTGCGGAATCCGGCTTAAAGGAATGATCTTGGTGTTATCACTGCAGAGAATTCACCTGGTTGTGATCATTCCATCCAAGGAAGCTGCATAAACAATTACTGTGTCGAAATTTTGTTAATATGGCATCCAGAGCATTGTTTGTAGGCTACTCACTATCAATACCAAATCATTTTACAAGGTATTGTTTGTATTATATTTTCAACAAAATTATTCTTCCTCTCGCCTAAGCAGCAGCTAGCGTCGAAAACTATAAGTTGCAAAAGTTTAAATGGGCTCTTGCGTGACTTAAAGGTCGCATACCTTTCGTAGGTTATCTCCCGGATTATCCGTTGCGTGCGTAGGCGTGGGTCCGGCAATTCTGAACCCTGATAGACTCCATGCGGAGATATCGGTCGATAGATACTGTAGACAACGGAAATTTCATCATTTTCCGTCCACAGTTACATTATCAAATTAGCTTTCACTGTGTGACTTTGGTTATTTCACTTCGCGTGGCGGCTTCTTAGGCCCGAAGAAACATTTCTAAATTCGGTATTTGTTTGTTACTAATAATGACACAGTGTTGATATTACTATTAAATTAGAGACTACATAATTTGAGCTGAAATTCCCGATAAATTGTTAAGTCAAGCGATACGAAGGAATACAAATTTAAAAAATTGTTTGGAATCATACTTTCAGGAAAAATATCACTGCTGTAGAACATAGCACTGTAAACACTCCAGGCTGGGTAAGCCCGAGTAAGACGGGATTTCTAGTCGACGTATCGTAGTTCTAGTCTACTGACAAAGCCTAAAACTAACGAGCCAATGAATTTGAGAAAACACAAAGCTATTCTGAATAAAATTATTCTCGGGTTTCCAACCGCGTCAATTGCTTAAAACTACACGAACTTTCGGCCAAGCACTACTTGGCCATTGTCAAGTGTTATGACTGCCAGTGGACTGTTGGTGCACCCTTATATACGCTAGCTGCCGGCTGTGACGTCACTGGCGCCCGTGAGATGTTTTGAGTCGGCGTTCGATGTGCCCTCTTCAACCGCGCGATCGCTGGATCCCACGCAGCGCTGAGCTGCAAGCCAGCGTCTCTATTCAGGGTGTTTGCGGGAATAGAGACGCTGGCTTGCAGCTCAGCGCTGCGTGGGATCCAGCGATGGCGCGGTTGAAGAGGGCACATCGAACGCCGACTCAAAACATCTCACGGGCGCCAGTGACGTCACAGCCGGCAGCTAGCGTATATAAGGGCGCACCAACAGTCCACTGGCAGTCATAACACTTGACAATGGCCACGGAATGCTTGGCCGAAAGCTCGTGTAGTTTTAAGCAATTGACGCGGTTGGAAACCCGAGAACATTTTATTCAATGTTATCGCCGCGAGACTCTGCATTCGTACACAAAGCTATTCTGTTTCAACAGTCGAGTCTAATACAGCCATCTCAGTTCAAAAATGGCTCTGAGCACTATGGGACTTAACATCTATGGTCATCAGTCCCCTAGAACTTAGAACTACTTAAACCGAACTAACCTAAGGACAGCACACAACACCCAGCCATCACGAGGCAGAGAAAATCCCTGACCCCGCCGGGAATCGAACCCGGGAACCCGGGCATGGGAAGCGAGAACGCTACCGCACGACCACGAGATGCGGGCAGCCATCTCAGTCAGAAGGCGTAAGTCGCGCCAACATTCATGTGTGCCTCAAATAATGAGATTTTTATAATTAGCAAGCAACTTGTTTATAGGGTTTCTTTTTTCATTATTTCTAATAAAATGTTAGCCAACATAAAATGTTAGATTTATTCACCTTGAAAAGAAATTGAAAATCGTTTGTTGGCGAACGGGTCTTAAGGAGTAGGTTCAGCTGCCTACTTTTAATCCAGTCTTTCTTCGCAAAGATGGAGTAGTGTGTATTTAGTATAACCGTTCACTGCAAATCATTGTGATGTACATACAGAATGTGATGAGGAAGGGATAGGTTAAAAGCCATTACCGGCGCAAGTGCTACTCTCAGTTCCCGCTAACGGGTCCGTTATCACTAACCTCGCCATCCGAAAACAGGCAGTGGTCCGTGCACTCACTCCAAGAGGCTCCGCGGAGATGTTTGTACCGTATTTTATCCCGGCACGGTCTACAGTCACCTCTTCTTTCCTTGGCGGCCACATCCTGTTGTTTTAAACCGCTTCCACGACAAAGATTTGAATCGGCTCACATGTGGATCCGAGACCACTGCTGTAACATACCTTAATAATGACGACCTTCGAAGTTTGTTTTATGTGCAGCGATATGCTAGTAGCGACAAGAGGAATTTTTCGGCAATCGCGGGAGACACTATCGACTTGGCCGTATGTGTGTTCGAATTCACCTCCTCACGACAGGATTTGCTTTGGTAATATCTACATTTTGTCTTTATATGCTGTAGGACAGGGGACAAGCATAATCCTTGCACGTGTAAACAGCAAATACTGACTTAATCAATTAATCTATTTTGATTTCAGTTGTGCCAGGTATTATCAGAACCTAGCAACGATCACACTGACTCCAGTTGACATAGAAGAATCGTGAAGGAATCATCGGAATAGGACCGGTATTTATCCTACATTGAGTAACAGTGGTTCAAATTAACCTGTAGAGGAAACGATGACAGCACTTGTCAACTAGATGATGTTATATGAATTTCTGAGCTTTTGCCAAGTAGCATCGGTTGCACTGACTTCAAGGTCCGTAATGTTGGAAGCCAGCAGAGAATCAGCAGTATTGGACAAATGTGCAGTTCCTGTCACGTCGTCAGGTAGGCAGGAAGGCCAAGGAAGTAGTATTATGTGCCCAGAATACACGAGATTTCGTCTCCAGCTGCCTGTGATCGGTAGTACTCTGTTCTGTTGTAAGGGCTCAAATTAAAGCTTCCACCATTCAAAAATCTTTGGAGAAAGACGTCAGACTCGCATGTCCAGACGAGAGCAGCGGGAAGAAATATTCGCGGAACTCAAAAACTTTAATTTATATTACTACACTCATGCTCATAAATTAAGGATAATCGCAGAATGTGGTTCAAATGGCTCTGAGCACTATGGGACTTAACTTCTGAGGTCATCGCCGCGCGGGATTAGCCGAGCGGTCTTAGGCGCTGCAGTTATGGACTGTGCGGCTGCTCCCGGAGGAGGTTCGAGTCCTCCCTCGGGCATGGGTGTGTGTGTGTTTGTCCTTAGGATAATTTAGGTTAAGTAGTGTGTAAGCTTAGGGACTGATGACCTTAGCAGTTAAGTCCCATAAGACTTCACACACATTTGAACATTTTTTCTGAGGTCATCAATCCCATAGAACTTAGAACTACTTAAACCTAACTAACCTAAGAACATCACACACACCCATGCCCGAGGCAGGATTCTAACCTGCGACCGTATCGGTCGCGTGGTTCCAGACTGTAGCGCCTAGAACCACTCGGCCACTCCGGCCGGCACTACTGTTCACATACACTATTGATGACAAACAGCTGGAGACAGCGTCTGCCGTAAAATATCTAGGCATAGCTATCCAGAGCGACCTTAAGTAGAATGACCATACAAAACATATAGTGGGAAAAGCAGACACCAGACTCAGGTGCATCGGAAGAATCTTAAGAAAATGTAACTCATCCACGAAAGAAGTGGCTTATAAGGCGTTTGTTCGCCCGATTCTTGAGTACCGTTCATCTATCTGGGATCACTGTCGGGTAGAACGGATAGAGGAGATAGATAAGATCTAACGAAGAGCGGCGCGTTTCGTCACGGGATCGTTTAGCTGGCGAGAGAGCGTTTCCGAGATGCTAAACAAACTCCACTGGCACGCGTTGCCCCCCGCCCCCCCCCCCTCCCCCCCACACGTACATCTTGCATATTGACCACGAAGAGAAAATTCGAGAAATTAGAGCCAATACAGAGTCTTACAGACAAATATTCTTCCCACGCACTATTCGAGAGTGGAACAGATAGTGGTACCGAAAGTGCACTCCCCCACACACCATTAGGTGGCTTGCGGAGTATGATTAGATGAAAGATGGCTATGAAAATGCTATCTATGCAATTGAACAAATTTTAGCCTACAGTATCACTGTGATTCGTTTCTCCCCAGGACTTTCGTCACCAATTACTTGTGCCGTTTTTACGAAAGCGTGTAACAACATTGAGGGCAATACTCTGAATGGTCGTCGGCCAACGGTGCTTGGTATCGGCACCGCCTGCATTGCACAAACATCTTTGTTGAACGCCGAGCAACTACTGATGTGTGGGTTCTGTCATTTGATTTCAATTGTCAGCGCAAAAATAGTTCGCTGGAAATGCAGTTTATTTACGTGAGATATTCAGGAGAAGTGGGTCTCAAATCAGTTTTCAAATCCTGATTTGCACATTGTTTTATTTCCCTAATTCGCTTTAAACGAATGAGTACTGTGGTCAAAGAAGTACGGCCTATTCTGTTCTCATCTTTGTCGAATTCACGCAGAACTTTGATTTCCTGTCTTCGATGTCGACGAGCCAGTTTAGTAGCACTCATTGTTGAGCTTCATTTGAGCAAGACCAGTTGCTTCCAGAAATAAGTAACACAAGCTACTATCTAAAGCACTGCGAACGGCTACAACAAGCGACCCTGAGCGTAAAAGTGTTTGTTGACATTCTTCACGGGGCTTGTTTCCATTAATTAGATAATCATCAGTATGTGTCACGCCGACGTTTAACAGCGTCGCGGTGCAGGAGCGTTATGATTGCTGCTGATTTTTTTTTCTTTTTTTGTGGCGGAAGCAGTACGTTTCTTCCTCCGTTTCTGAGTGTCTGTTGCCATTTCCCGTGATTCTATTGCATGTTACGGACTTAGGATAGGTTTAGGTCATGTGAACGGGTTCAGACCACGTGGGTAAGGAACTACCTAATTATCGTTCAGGACTGTGAACTTCCCTACAATGATAACATCACTTCAGGGAAAACACGTCACCATTGCTGGACACTCCATTATCGTGCACTTCAGATTTTGCGCTGTGTGAAGTTGCACCCACGCAGTTTATCAACTACGCGGTCATTGTCTGGACTCGACGTTGCGAGTTGCACGGGAAGATCGCATTGCAACACATTGCTGTGATTGTAAAAAATTGCTCTTTTTTGGAAGTTATTCTCCACACACTACTGCGGCTGCTCTCCTTGAAACGGATCGTCCAATGCAAATGTCACACGACAACATCCACAGCGGCTGTCGGTGTGGAGACACTTTGTACGACGTTAAGCAGACGTTTCCTTTTAGAATCGGGGTTATCAGTTTGATAAACGATGCTAAACAGACGTAGGCTGAAGGCCACATGCTGCGGTGATAAACACGAACTGCATTTTGTATAAAAATACTCCATTAAAAAGGAAATGAAGCTCCGTTTAATTATGAGAAACATGAAATAAGGATTTTCGTGAATCACTGCCAAGCTGCCGACTCTTCAGTTCAAGTCTACACGCTGTGGACCATTTGAAGTAATGTCGGACATACTGAAACAGTGTGTGTGTGTGTGTGTGTGTGTTAACTGATTTTTATAAATAAAAGAGTTTGAAATTTAACTCAAGGCAGTGGCTCACAGTCTAGAGGTAGTGCGCGTTATGCTGCCTCCAGTTCTCTTCTTCCACGTCTAATACTGGTGTTAGAAACTTTTGGACCACCAAGAATCGAAGCAGCTTCCCCTGGCTAGAGCACCACAGCGCTACATGCGTCAGCGTCTTCACTATGAAGGCTAGTACTTGAGCAGCTATCGAGGTACAATTTGTGGATAGACAGTACGAGCGAATCTGCAGCTGTTGAAAACTGTAGTGTCTTACAAGCACTGGGTCTTTCTCGAGATTTGAGAGTCACTGGTACTCTCTCTAGTTTCACTACATTGCTGCTTTTTTTCTATCTGTCACTTATCAGCAACATGCTTTCAGAAACCTTAACAAAAGAGGCCTGATACTTACTTTTCAGGGTAAGATCGAGGGGGACGGAAGGGGGAGAGGTTTAAAAGTTCAAGGTTTCGCATATAAAGAACAAGGGTTTGACAGGACACATTTATTCAACATATTCCCCACACAGTCTGATAACTTGTTACATCGCGGCTGCAGCTTTTCTAGCAAATTAAACCACTTGATACGATGGTCAAACCAGCTCTCAGCAGCATGTCTGACGCCTTCATTGTCGTCAAAACGAAACCTCTTTGTTTCTTAAGGTTAGGAATCAGATGCTCGTTGAACAAGCCAGGTCAGATGAATTGGAGGAATGTGTAACACCGAAAATGCAGGATGCATGGCACCTGCTGCCTATATATATATATATATATATATATATATATATATATATATATATATATATATATATATATATATATAAACTTTTTTTTAATTGTATGTAAATATTTGTAATTTAAATGCTTATTGGTAAGGACATTGTTACTTTCAGTTGCCGGCCGCGGTGGTCTAGCGGTTCTAGGCGCTCAGTCCGGAACCACGCGACTGCTACGGTCGCAGGTTCCAATCCTGCCTCGGGCATGGATGTGTCCTTAGGTTAGTTAGGTTTAAGTAGTTCTAAGTTCTAGGGGACTGATGACCACAGCTGTTAAGTCCCATAGTGCTCAGAGCCATTTGAACCATTTTTTTACTTTCAGTTAACTGTTGTACAACAGAGGCCTCAGTATATGACTAAAGTCAAGCAATTTCATTTTTCAAGTTTGGGAATCAACCACTGGAAAAAATGCAAATCTAAAGAAATGCACAAATTAAGAGTGCGGAAGTTTTATTTATTTTACATATAGCTTGGAGCACATGGCTGTTTGGTTTGGTACGTATTCTAGTATTTAATTCTGTTCAAGTAAGTAAAAAAAAAGGCTCAAGTTTTCAGACAATAATATGAAATCCAATTTGCAAAATAAGTAACGGCAAAGTAAAATGTGCTTGCTTTTTTCCAAATTTATTTCATGACGTTATGCTAAGGTCACTGAAAAGTCATTGTTCACGTAACTAAGTTCACTACTAAAATACAGTTCAATTGCATATTTTCAAATCATTACTCGATTGCCTTTTTCAAAATTTAATGCCAAACTTAACGTGAGAGTGACTTCTCAGTTTTCTTTATCATTACATATCACTTAAAATTAGTGTGGAAAAAAAGTGGCAACCTTTAGTTGTAGTAAGAAGTAGAAGGAAGAACCGATAGAGGTACTCAAGGTACCCTCCACCACACACCGTCAGGTGGCTTGCGGAGTATGGATGTAGATGTAGATGTAGTTGCCACGTCAGTGTTTAATAATAAATGTTTTTCTTTCCCATCATCTTGTACAGGATTTTGGATGTAAATTGCCCTAGTGGGCTGACGACCGTTAATTACTTCCTTTTCGTTCATTAGTGTAACTTTTGGATTCATGATTAGTGATACCCCTTTCTGTCCAATGTTTTTCGTGTGTGAATGCACAAAATAACTTTCATTTTCCAAATTATAGCACTGTTCGGTTTAATTACTTTTATTTTTGGTTGACTTTCCATCAGAAGGGTCGGTTGTACACTTTCCTCTTACTTATCGGTGTCACTTCTTCGGGAAAGATAGCCTTACACAATCAGAAAAAGTCCATCAGGCATATACGCGATCCACGGTCATATTTTATTTCGCAAGCAGGGTAGGCCGATTAGTAAGAGGGAGAGTACAAATGGTCGGCGTATTTAACGTATGCATGCGTGCCTGTATGAATGAATGATTGGAAACGTGGGGCTTTACGTACCTGGAACTGAGGCCAGTGGACCAGAATGTTTATTTCAACGTTATAGGCGTACAAGTATTGGCGTTTTTTCTACACCTTCAAGAATATTATGCTGTACACGCTCCCTTATTCCGATACGATAACAGCCGTGTTCGAGTACTCGTTCCTGGCTTAACAAACACTCAGGCGGGCTGAGCACTTCGACTGGGTCGCTAAATCGGCCGACTTTCACTCCACAGAAAATATCTGCAACTATTTAGAGCGACGGATGAAACGTACCAATAGACATCCCCGCAATTTAGTAGCTTCACGGCAGCCAGTCATCAATAGATGACTGGATGTTGCACACTCTTCCTCACCGAAATGAAGCCATTATCGAAGCTGGAGGGAGTGTTAGCGATATGTCTCCTGGGGATCAACATTGTTTCCTCCGGTGTGCTTATCAACCTTTGACGTGGTACCAGACTTACTTTTCAACTCACGCTGGAGCAGAACAAAGCATGGATCTTAGCAGCTCCTATTTTCCATCAGCCAGAATTATGTCATTTTAATTCACAGTCTGAAACGGACCAGTGCCGTCCGCTAGCAGCACGTGACGATTCGAGAACGTTCCTTGAGCACAGCTGCTAAATCCAGTCGACAGCTGGAAGCTTGAAGGTTCAGTAGCGCGTTTAGATGGCTAGTTAGTAGAGCATGGTCTGTGGAAGACAGAGATCCACGAGGGTCTCCTCACTGTGCAAACTGGCTTTAAACGGCACCCTAAGCAATTATTTATTTATGGTTCTAAGATATACGTAGTGCAATGAATCTTCTCAATTCTTTGGTCACCGTCTATTCTCCTGCGACATTTTTCTTTTTCGTTCAGTTTGTGTTGCTTGCACCAGGCACTTTAATTCTTGAAGTATGCAATAAACATGGTAAGCGGTTCGTTGTTTCAACTCAGAACTCTTACAGTTTACTTGCAATTTTATAACAACACACCTTATTACCAAAGTGGGCGTTGTTACAGGGATTCGCGAACGACGCCTGCCATACCTTTCATGTTACATATAACATACGAACTGATAGATTCCCTAAGATAAATTCTTATATGGTCCATATTCTGATTTCTTGCTGGAGCCGAAAGGGAGTCCTTGTTCTTCGCTAACTTTATGTAGTTAGGAGGCTGTTGCAAATCGTATGCTGGCTGTAACAGCAAAGCAAAGACAACTTTTCTGCGACGTGTTGATAAGGTGGTCACGTTGTTTGACTTACACGCGCAACACTACTAGGGCGAGCAATTGTGAAGTAATAAGAGACCTAACACTGTAGGTGGTACTCAATTTTCGCCGAAGGGCATGTGCAACTCCGCAGAGATGTGAAGAGCAGATGCTAGTTGAGGGTAATGTTAACAGGTTTCAGTACGGAAGTTTTTACGCCCCAATTGAGGAAAATGTGTGATGTAATACTTTTCAGGGCTGCATTATCTCATTATCCAGTTCTCTGAAAAAAAAATCATTACTTCGCATCATCACACATCATTTCTATTTTCCTCCTTCTGTAGGATTTTTTAATGGAGTACTGTAGTCCAGAAACGTATTGTGTTAAATAAATCAACGTTTTCGACAAATGGTGGACAGTATTCTTCGTACTGATTCGTAACACAGTTTTACGATGGCTTTACAACAGACAATAAATTTCAGTTGCATTCACACTACTGAGCACTTAATTAGGTAAACTTGCCATTCTGGAGAAAGAGACTGTCGGTGACCTTAACAGGAAAAAGTAGCTGGCAATGTTAATAAGTGACGGAAGTGATACCACGTATTTTCCTTGTTTCTTCTTTCGATGCAAGATTGACTGAAGTTTATCAGAGATAACTACTTTTCCTCTTTACTGAGCTTTCTGTTGCCTTCCTGTATTTCGCGCAACATAAACACGCTTGATACATGTTATCTCGTTGGTTTTAAGCTGTCAGGTAATTTTCTCATTAGCTGAGCAGAGCAGCAGTCTCTACCAAACAGAATTTTATTGTTATACGTCACCAGATGAGGTGGCACAGTGGTGAGAACAATGGATTCTCATTCTGCAGGAGGTTGAGAGGGGTTCAAAGTCTCATTCGGTGACAGTGATTTAGATTTCTCGTTTTTTTTTCAACTAAAGGGAAAAAGGCACTACAGATTTCCTTCCGCATCATGTCCGTACCCGTGCTCTTTCTCAATCTCTGATGTTCTCGCCGTCGGAGGAACCATAAGTCCTACCATTTCTTCCTTCACTTAGTGTTTCATCAGCTGTTGTCTACCCGAGGTGACTGCGGTAAGCCTCGCGAACTTATATGAAGTTGTGGAAAGTTGTGCTAAGCGTCATGACCCTTCTGTCTGTCTTATTCTGATGCTCAAACAGATGGAATCTACACTTATTTGTTGCCAGTAGCGCGAGGTAACGGGCGTAATGTTTGTCTTATAAATGGATGAAGACGAAAGTACAGTAATAACACATTTTCATTAAAAAAGAGTAATGCGCTCTAGCTACGTTGCACCAATAATATAACAAAGACCATTTGTTACTGGCTAAATTAATTTACACTTAGTCGTAAGATGATTGCTAATTTCAGTTCTGAGTGTCCGTCCTATATGTCGTCTGAAGAAGTTTTGATAAAATTCACGACATCGCATGTCATACTGTCGCGCTCACACATGACCATCTTATTGATCCTGAGTGAAGTTGTGCACTCAAGATCCTCCAATGTATGAATGGCGTCGCGTCAGCTCAAAATTTTCTTTGTTAGATTTCGTCCTTTAATTTCCCTTCTAACAAGATCATTTCTAGAATTTTAAATTCCGTTACTTACTCTGGCTTTAACGAGATTTATTTCCATTTTAGTTGCGGGTGATGTGGGGAAGAATGAATGATATTCAGTTCCTTCTGTGCAAGTGGTGCAGGGACGGTGAGAGGGGGGGAGGAGGGGGGGGGATGGAGAAATGTCTGAGACTTCATTACGATCGCCTATCCCCCACCAACGTAACACTGCCAACTGTCAGTGCGCCAAAGGCGTCTAAAATTTCACTGATAATAGCAATGAAATGAATAAAAAATTTAACATAATTTGTTAGATCAGCGTTCAGTTCATTGTTTTTCGTAAATTTCAAGAAATTGTGCTTCAGAAAAAACATTTGAAAAATTCGCTTAAAATTTGTGAACTTCGTCATTGAATTGATTTAAGAGTTAATGTGGGAAAAAACATAATTTCACATCATAACCTTCATAGCATAATGTTCACAATCTAAAGTCGAATTGTGCATTACCATTATCAGTATTTCACTTAGCAGTCCGCTTGAGCACACAACTCTGCAGAGTACAAGAGCGAGTAAATGGGGGTAATAATGTTTCTTTCAGCCCCTTCTGCCGACGAACCGGAAGTCGGCCTTTCATGTATTTTCCTCTTGGTGGACGGCCGATCCATTTCTATCTTGCCACTTTTGACTTTGTCATTTGCCTGTCGTCTCTCGAACCGAGTCGGATCTTCGTTGCCAGCTGGTGGGGTCAGTCAGTGAATGTGCGCCACCTTTCTGGCTGGTTTGTTCTGGGTAGACGGTCAGGACGCGCATCTATCCAAGTGACCAATCGACTGAAAAAATCCTCTGTTAAACACTGCTCTCAGTTTGTAGAACTATTTATCATTTCATGACTTAGTTTTCGTGCTACTTTGATAGTTAACCGAGAAATTTGAATTTCCAATACGGGGTCCGCTTTTCATAATTCGGCAAATTTCATTTAATTATTAAACAATGTGGCCAGATGCCTTTCCTGGCGTCGCAGTAGTCAAAGTTCCTACGAGGGCGGGGAGGGGACGGGAGAGGGGGAGGGGCGGGGATTGCTTGTGTGCCATACGTCTGTGGAGAGTCGTGCAAACTGTGTTCTGTGTTTTGTCTTATTTTAACTGCTTGTATATAGAATTCGAGGCGAAATTTCGAAATTTCGTGACCAACGCAGCATCTGCCGTGTGCGGTTTACTGCTGAACTTCTGATTGCGTACGCTCCTAGAAGTCAGTCAATACATTGCTTCCTCTTACGGCTGTATCCCGCAGAAAGCTCAAGAATGAAAAATTAGTGAGATTCGGATCCACACGGAGGCCTACCAGCAGTCGTTGTTCCGGCGAACCACTGGCGACTGGAACAGAAGAGGGGGTAGTGGTGCACGAAGTGTGTAACCTCCCCACAAAAATTTTAAAGGAAATGAGACAATATTTAATAAAAATGGGGGCCAAGCGTAACTTCCCTAGCAATTGAATATTGACCGGATGATAATTTGTATGTTAACAAGAATACAACCTAACGTAACCTCCCAGCAAATAAATTCAATGACAATGACCATTAGACAAAAATTAGCAATCTGACTCTGGTGTAAGCTCCCACAAAAAATAATGAAAAACAATTCAGTGCTAATGAAATCTCAGTGATAATGACAATTCAATTAAACCGAAATATCGGTCTTTGGCCCTGTGCATAAATCAGAATTAAATTCTTACCTCATTGTAACTGCTAGTCAAATTTCTGCTCTTATTCTTGCGCACCGCTTGGAGGAACTGCATTGCAAATAATAATATTCTTTCTTTTGTAATTCAACTGAAATTTGTTTAAGGGAAGTGGAACGAAATTTAGTTCATTAAAATTGCTTTTGAAATCATAATTATTATTGGGGCACTTGTTGGAAATTAATTACAATAAATGAACTTTAAATTATCTGATGATTACCTTAATTAACAATATACCTTATTCAGCATCTTGACCAGTGTTGCCGACAGACTACATCACACAACCGCACTGGGCTGCTACTACTGACCGACTGCTCTGCATGACGGCTACTACAGAACTGCTCTCAACGACAACTAACTGAGTACTGCCCTCAACTAGACAGAGCTACAGACTCGCAACGACTGACTGACAGACTGAGAACCGCTCGCAACACTCGCGCGGTCAAGCGCATACTCTCTGGTCACAGATGCTACAATGCCTCGCCATCGCTGCTATGTTACATACGTGTTTCATAACCCTCCACTGGGGGGGCAAAAATTTGGCAGCGATGGTGAGTCATTTGGACTTGCCAAGTGCGGCAAAATTTTTCTTTAATTAACAAACTTCTACAACTTACAGAATATTTAGATGTAGTACATGAATTAAATGTTGTGCACACGCACTAAGTACAAAATATATCAGACAAAGACAGGATGTGAGTACAAAACATAGTAGTAAATCAGAAAACTGTATATACAAATTATTTGACAGATAACAAAGTGCACAGGCACTGAAAAAATTCTTTAGCATATTCAGAACAAATAAACAGACTGGCAAAAAAATATTATGTTGACAAGTGACATGAGTGCACATGCACTGCAGTTGAGAACATATCAGTAAATGATGAAATGTATATACAATTAGTAACAAATGACATAAGTGCATACGCATTGAAGTATTGAATATACAGAATAGTACAAATCATATTGAAAAATGAGAAAAATGCACAGGCACTGAAGTTCAGTAGAAAACATATTAACACCTAACATAAGTGCACATGCACTGTAGTTCAGAACATATCATTAAAATAAAATACTAAAAAATGTATATACAATATAAAAGACAAGAGTGCACATACTGTACTTGAGAACAAATCGAAAAAATGTCTTAGGTATTTTTGCAATAAATAAACATAATGGCAAAAATCATATCGACAAGTGACATAACTGTACTCGCACTGGAGTTCAGCGAATCAAAAAAAATGTATAGTCATGAACATAAATAATGTTAGCAAAAAATTATTTTCACTATGTGACAAGAATTAGGATAGGAAAGGGAAGGATTGCATCATGGTTGTAGCACTTTAGATTGCACACAGCTGTTCTGAAAGTCCATATCTTTCCACAGAAGTACAATACCAAGTGACACAATTTGCAGTTCTTTTCCCATCAGAATTCATCAGTGTAGCCAAGACACTGAACTCTCGTAGTAATATTTCATGTTCTCATTTTGGCAGTACATTAGGTACACCAAACAGTGGGACCATAATAACGTCTTCATCGCTCATGGTGGTGGGCAGCATGTCGTGTCAACACCACGCTTTTACAAGGCACACCAACGTAGAAGTAGTGCAAACCCAAAGGTAGTGCTCCATGATCACTAGGATAGACAGGACAAATGGACATTGCAGTAATTCAGGGTAGTTAGCTCATGAGGTGAAGGACATTAAGTCACATAATATTGACAGTTACAGTTTTCATTTGGGGCATTCATAGCCCAGTGTTGAACATTTCTGTACCATGAATGTAGTATTACAGAAAAATGTTCACAAAATTAAATTATTGGCATCATGGGTAATCGTATTACAATAAACAGTGGCAGTCCTTGGCCAGTTACAAAGCATATTTAGTATGACAGAATAATGTTCATCATTGGCACTCAGTGGCCAGCAAGTATTGAATATTACAGAACATTACACTCATTCTTGGCAGTCAGTGGCCAGCAAGTACTGAATAGTACAAAACATTACACTCATCATTGGCACTCAGTGGCCCAGCAAATATTGAATAGTACAAAACATTGTTCCTCATTCAGTATTATTCAGATCATTAAGAAGTAATAACAATTCATTGAGTGACATTCAGATCATTACGAAGTCATTATTAAAAATCAGCTAATTACAGTCATAGCATTAATAATCATACACATTATAAGTAGTCTCATTACAATAAACAGTGGCAGTTATTAGCCAGTTACAAAGCATTATTTTATACATATATTTTTTGTATCTTTACGAAGTCATTACTGAAGTGACATACTATTCAGAGTTGATCAGTATTATTCAGAGCTTTCTCCAACTGGTATCACTATTTGGGACTGGTAATACATTTTTTGTTAGCAATGCATTGCGTTTGGTAATTATAAGAGAAAGCAAGAAGAGAAAAAAAAGAGAGAAAAAAAAATAGGTAGTGGGTTGTTCCTGTAAATCAAAAATGTGTAACGTCATTCGTCATGAGTCAGCTGTAGCAAGGTTGTGAAACAAGGCAGTAATGTGATCACATGTATAAATGATAAACACAAATGGGTAAAAAAAAAAATATAAATGCAAGTACTAGAACAGGTATAATAAGTAACAGGTTTAGTAAGTATCACGAAAAACTTCTCCTGGAAAAAATACAAAATGGATTATTGACCTGAAAGAAGAAACGCACACTATGCTGAAAAGTAGTGAACTTCGAATTAACAAGTAGTGAAATGTGTATAAACATGTGTTCCATAGCTGTCCTTTCCAAAACTTTCCAACATCCTACTATGCAATATAACACCTGCTGTCAAAACAAACTGCAACAAATACTTAAATAACTACATAGCATAAACACATAACTTCAACATTATCCTCATCTGCAAAGAAAAAAAAACTTCATTATTCATCACTTCATTATTCATAACTCCATCATTATCATCACCTGTAAAGAAAAACTTCATTATCCATAGTAGCACACTCTTCATCATTATTCATCATCACTCATTATCATCTGCAAAAAATCACTTCATTACTCATTACACAACTATTCCTTATCTCTAGCATATTTCATCACTAAAACTAAGATGTGTAGTTCTGTCCGACAGCCTGCATCAATCACCTTGTATTCTGAAAGAAAAAATTAGTTAAGACTGCTATTCTACGATGAGTATAGTATATTCTTGTTAATGCTTGTTAATCCTGATCCATTTACTCTTCCTCATAAAGTTATTGCATCTTCTATCGTTTATTCCGTAGGTGAAATTCCCATTTCTGTTTAATTTATTTCCTTTACACGTTATTTCTTTCTGAAAATGATGAACAGAGATTAACGTCTTGCATTTAAATCATATACCCACTAAATAATGACTGGTTTATGGTGACACAATTAACCATACAGCATAACATTACAGACAACGTAATATGTCAAAGACATTGACAGTGTTCAAAGCCAAAATGTACACGGAATATCACAATGCAGCAGCAAAAAAAAAAAAAAATGTAAAAGTCACGATGTTGAGATGTCATAAGGCCAAAAAATGTCAAAGTCGACTGGTGTGTGTTATATCTTAACTATTTCACAGTGCATATAGACAAAACGGGAATACAATCGTACATAAAAAGTGAAAAATGTGCATGGTCTGGTGTGTAACGACAAGTAAAGCGACCTGTTAACCTTACCTTGCCGGGCACTTGCCAAGAAAAAATACGATAATCATCAGTAATTAGTCAGGTGAAATAATTGCATTAGTAAATGGCATCATAGCATGTTACATCATAAAGTGATTTCATTCAATAAACGGTTTAATGTTTGAGATATGGTGATTGCCTTTCGATTTTCTGGTTCTCAAAGTTTCGACGTGTACAACATTGGGGTGAGGGATGCTGCGAATCCGATATGGACCTGCGTATAGAAGTTCAAATTTACTGCATTTACCTTTTAATTTGCTGGATAAATAGTGTGTACGTACTAATATTTTCTGTCCAACGTGAAAGTCTCGACGTGTACAAACCTGTTTTTGCTGTCTTCTCCGGCGCTCTGCGGCACGTTTGATGTTGTTCAGTGCAATGTCAATTATTTCACGGTGTCTTAGTCGACGACAGGTAGGGAAGTTGACTAATTCTTTAATTTTGTTTGGTGGTTCAACGTTTTTCAGTATAACAGACGGAGATAGCATAGTGGATTCATTTGGAATCGAGTTGATTACATCTTGGAATGAGAGTATGTGTGTATCCCAATCAATATGTCTTTTGTGGCAGTATATTCGGCACAGCTTACCAATTTCTTTCATTAACCGTTCACAGGGGTTCGAAGAAGCGTGGTACTTGGATATATAGATCGGAGAAATGTTTCTGGCTTGTAACATGCGTGTCCATATGCTACTACGAAATTGAGATCCATTGTCAGAAATTACTTTCATCACATGCCCTACATGAAATAGAAAATGTTTTACAAATGCTTTCGAAACAGTTTTAGCAGTAGCTTTGCGTAACGGAGTGAAAGTAATAAATTTTGAAGTGAGCTCAACAGCGACAAAGATGTAGCAAAAACCTCTGTTAGTTCTCGGAATCGGACCAAAAATATCTACTGCGGCCATGTGTCTTAATTTAACAGGTACAATGGGATATAAAGGAGGAATATGTGAAGTGGTGTCTGATTTAGCTTTCTGGCAAATTTTACAAGACGCTAAAACTCGTCGTATACGTTTCTCCATGTTGTTAAAATAACAGTTCTGTCTCAGTATAAGAAAACATTTTCGTGCTCCGTAATGTGCGTAACTTAAATGAGTGTACCAGATTAATTTGTTAACAAGTTCGTCAGGGATGCATAATAACCAATTGTTGTTGTCAGGATGAGAGCGGCGAAACAGAATGTCATTGCGTACAGTGTAGTGGTTCCTAATCGTAACATTTTTCCTATCTTGCCAAAGGTGTTTAATTTCTTTCCACACGATGTCTTTATTTTGCTCTTTTGCTATGTCCTGTAATGACGACGAAATAAAGTTTTCAAATGCTACTTGCTGAATGTACATGACACTGAAATTTGTTTTGCAGAAGTTGGTTGCTACGTCTTGCTGATTGTTGCCGAGAGAACGCGATAGTGCGTCTGCTATAACATTTTGTGTGCCGGGAATGTGAACTATTGTAAAATTAAATTCCTGTAAACATAGTTTCCATCTACTTAATCTGTCGTGAGTGAATTTAGCCGAAAGTAAAAATTGTATCGCTCTGTGGTCTGTGTAAACTGTGGTATGTCTGCCATAAAGAAAATGTCTAAATCTCGTAAAAGCCCATACAACACATAATGTTTCCAGTTCTGTAACGGAATAATTTCGTTCAGCAGGTGACAAAATGCGGCTTGCAAATGCGATGTTTTTAATTACTATTGAACCATCTTCTTCAATTTCCTGGAAAATGTGTACGCCTAAAGCTGTGTTGGAACTGTCAGTGGCAATGGAAAAATTTCTGGTAAGATCTGGGTGCGATAAAAGTGGAGCATTCAACGAAGCATGTTTCAGGTTCACAAATTCAGAATGTGCTTGCTTATCCCAAGACCAAATAGAGTTTTTACCTGTTAATTGGCATAATCTAGGTGTGTCTAAAGCAGAGTGATGAATAAATTTACGAAAAAAGTTAATTAAACCCAAAAAGCTGCGTAATTGTTTCTTAGTCGTAGGAACAGTAATGTCACGTAAAGCTTGAAGTTTTTCCGGATCAGGCGCAATGCCTTCTGCTGAAATTACGTGTCCAAGAAATTTTATAGAAGTTTTGCCAAAGTGCGATTTACTAAGATTAACTGTGAGTCCTTGTGCATGGAAAGTTTGTAACAGTTGTTCAAGAATCAGATTGTGATCAGACCAGTTAGCTTCTGCGATAAGAATGTCGTCTACATACGTCGTAATTCTGTCCTTAAGTTCTGTCGGAAGTATTGTGTTCAAACCGCGAATAAAAGCTGCAGAAGAAATAGTTAAGCCGAATGGTAATTTACAAAATTGATAACAGTCGCCGAAACAGAGAAAAGCTGTATATTTTCTGCAATTTGGATGAAGTTGAATTTGCCAAAATCCCGATTTCAAATCTAATGTAGAATAAATAGCTGTACCATGAAATTTCTGTAAAAGGTCCTCTAGTGTCTGTGGTCGATCTGTTTCATTAACAATTATGTCATTAATGTGACGTGAATCAAGTACGAGGCGAAGTGAGCCATCTTTTTTCTTAACAATATGCAACGGGTTTATGTACGGACTAACTGCTGGTTCAATAATTCCTTGGTCAAGCATATCCTGCAATTCTTTCTTAACTTGTTCTCTGTGAATATATGGAATGGGATAATGCTTTGCTTTAAATGTGTCGTGCTGTTTCACTTGAAATTCATACATAAATCCGGACATAGTACCAGGAATGTTGTCAAAAACTGGAGCTTGTTGTAAAAGAATTTTGTATAATTGCGTACGTTCGTCGTCTGTAGTTGCACTGCTTTGTTTAACTTTATCGGAAATCATTTGCATTACGTCGTAGTCAGCTTCGTCTGGAGTATTATCGTTGTGTACGTACGTATCCGTGAACAATGTGGGATTACAGTCTATGTTACGTGTTGCGGAAATGACCTCTGTGCGGTTAATTGTTTGTTCTTCCGCAGATAATGAGTGCTGAAATTCTAAAGCCAATTGTGCATCCTCATCCTTTAACATTAAAAAGGAATTTTGAAAATCAATAATAGCGTCGTGTTGTACCAGAAAATTATTACCTAAAATAACATCTGTTGTCAATAAAGGAACAATCCAAAAATTTGAGTGAAAAGTGTGACCTGCAATACAGAATGATAAATGTGTCTGCAATTTAACGTCTACTCCTTTACTCGATACTGCTCCTTTCACTTTTGTTTTGCCTAAAGGTAATGTCGGATAGGTATTCTCTTTGTTGCACTCGTTAAAAGTCTCCTCATTTATTACTGATATAGGTGATCCGGAATCGATTACTGCTGAGAATTTTGATGAACCAATTTTAATTTCGATGACAGGGTGTGAAATAGTTTTCTGAACAAATGGTCTTTCCTGTAAGAGAGTGTCTCTGATATCGTCAAAAGTAATTACATTCTCGTGAACAACATTTTGCGTGTCAAACGTAGTGCTTGTGTTATTGGAAGATGCGATCTGTACATTATCTAGTCAGATTCTGTCTGACGTGTTATTATTATTAGGAGGATTCTGTGGCATTTCGACGATTTGAACTGTCCTATTACTTCTTCCAGACGTATTACGCTCTGGATGGTACCTACTGTCGGGTTCATTCATGAGAATATGTTCTTGTTGATTACTTTGTTGCTGGTAAGACCGACTGTTATTATATGTACGCTGATAATTGTGTTCATCGGTTTTACGTCTGTCGTGATATTCATTCCTATACGGTGCATTGCGATAGGAATTGAAATATTGTCTTCTTTGTACGTAGTTGTTTCCTTGCTGTCGTACGTTACTATTTGTTGGATCTGTGACTATATGTGCACGCGGCGGAACATTAAAGCCTGGTTGACCTTGTGCGTTACATTGTTGGTTACGTATGCTAACCGGTTGACTTTCATGCTGTTGCGGTGGAAAACTTCTATTGTTACCAAAATGTGCTTCCTGTTGCTGAAAATTTTGACGATATTGATAATCTGAATTTTGTCTGTGATTTAAGTTCTGGTAGTTATCGTTTCCAAAGCGTCTGTTATCTTTTCTATTGAAATTACGTGTCTGATCATAATTCCTGTACTTTTGTTGACCTTGGTTATTATATGAAAAATTTTTGTTTACAAAAGAATAATCAGATTGTTGTACTTCCAAGAGCTGTAAAAGATCTCTGAATGCTGAAATGTTTTCTTTTTGCTGACCAGTTAAAAGTGACACTCGTAATGACCGTGGTAATTTAGAGATGCATAATTGTATAAGTGCGGATTCACTGTACGGTTCACTAAGGTACTGGTTTTGTTGTACCATGTGCTCAAAAAATTGCGTGACGCTGGGAAAATTTGTGTTCTCATAATTTAGTAAGCTAATTAACTGATCTTTAATTCCGCGCTGTGTCGTCTTCGACCAGTACGCTGATAGAAAAGCATTCTGAAATTCTTCTACTGAATAACATTGCCTCGCGATCGGTCTCATACGAGTTGCCGGCTCGCCTTCCAAAAAACTGCAAATAAATTCAAGTTTGTGTGTTACGGGCCAAGTCGGTGGAAAAGCAAAGCTAAATTGTTGTATCCAATCTAGTGGGTGAATCTGCGTTCTATCGTTTTTAAAAACTTTAAACTTTCTCACTGACAGAAAATGTTTGTAATCGAAATTATCATCTCTGTGTGATGGAACAGGTTCAGGATCGTAAGAGTATCTATTGAACTGTGGTTGTTCGGAATCTAAGTCCCGTACTCTCTGTAGATTACTCAAATTATACGCACTGCGTGAGTCTGACAAATGTTCATAAAGTGGCGTCTGTTGTGGTATGTTATTAACTGAAATATTTTTAATCTCTTTTACCTCTTGTTGTAAATTTGACAACTTCCTACGTAACGTGTTGTTAGATGAATCGATCTCATTAATTGTCTGCTGTAAATTCTGAAATTCTGGTGTTTGGTTAAAGGAAACCGGTGCAGTATCATCTGATTTATTATCATTAGCACTTTCGATAGCATCAATACGACTGGCTAATTCATCATATTTTTCAGTCAGTATTTTTGCCTGATCATCGGTTCTAGAATCGGACGCATTAATCTGTTTTTGCAACTTACGCGTAGTTTCGCTCAGTTTTTTAACATCAGCTTTGATGATATCGCAATCCTGTGTTAGTTCTAATTGTTCGAATCTGTCTGTTACTGTTTGAATATTTACTGTGTGTGTATCTGTTTTTGATTTAAGATTGGAAATTTCGTCACGTAATTCTGTGTTCGACTGTTTGATGGAATTAATTTCGTCGGACACTGAGGCAATATTATTGTCTACATACGTCTTTGCTTTCGCGAACATTTTACGTTTGTCTTCTTGTCTTTGTGCAGTGATTGTTTCCATGACTTGACGTTTGACTTTATTTTGATCTTGAATAAATTTGCGGAAACGTGTATTACTGTTTTCTATGTGGTGATTAAAGCGTTCGTCAATCTGAGTATTTTGTTGTTCGAATTTCGCGTCGATCTTTTCATCCATTGTGCGCGAAAGTTCTGCTGTCATTGCTTTAAACTCGTCGCGTAATTGTGTAGCTTTTTCAGAGCATTGTTTAGCGACTCCGCTAATTTCGTCTCTGAGTGTTTCTGTTGCGGCTGTTTGCATTTCCCTTAATTCTTGCGCAACAGACTTAATTTCTTCGCTATTTTTACGTGAACAAGCCTCAATTTCCACGCGCAACTGTTCCTTAGTGTCATGACACTGCGCGGCAACAGCTCTAATTTGTTCACTAAGCTGTCTGGAATTGTCGTCTAATTTTTTATTTAGCTGTTCGTTCTGTTCCCTAAGTTGTTTAAAATCTTCACTTTGTTTGTCTAATTTTTCATTCTGTTGTTTGATATCTACACTAAATTTGTCTTGTTTTTCGTTCTGTTCGTTCCTAAACTGTAGCATTATTGCCATAAATTGTTCCATAGTAACATTACCTACTCCATTATTTGTGCTGTTTGATTGTGTACCTGGAATTGTCGCGCGTTCTATAACCATTTGGTTATTCTGAGACTTACAAAAAGGTTTGCCAGTCGAATGTACACTGTTGGACACTATTTTGGAATTAAATGGATCCGTCGTACTTTCAGTATCCTGTTCATTTTCATTAGACAAATTTGTCTGTACGTTACTTGAATTTTCCAAATCGGGTATGTTAGGCTGGGCATCGCTCATTACAATAGAGCGTTCCGCATCATCGATTGTCGTCAAATCAACAGAAGACACAATCGAGTTCGTTCGTTCATCATTAAGACAAAAGTCATCATTAGTGGTTGGAATACACTGATTGTTAGTGAACGCAGGATTGTCATCATGACACTGCGTGTCACAAGTCCTATCGGTAAAGTCGTTTGTGCCGGTAATTTCGTTCGTAATACCTCGCGATACACTATTCACAGTCTTTCGCGGCATTTTTACAATATTCACAAATATTCACAAAACAATAAGCACAAATGCAAAAACAACACACAACTACAATAGAGCAACGAATTGCCGTTGACCTGTGGAAAGAAAGTCACAATATTAGTAAAAGCGTTGCGCCAAATCTTAATTATATCTAAGCAAATAAGAGCAGATATCTGACTGTTGTTCAAAAGATTCTCCACGAAATACGATCCTGGACTGGGTGTCGCCAAGTGTAACCTCCCCACAAAAATTTTAAAGGAAATGAGACAATATTTAATAAAAATGGGGGCCAAGCGTAACTTCCCTAGCAATTGAATATTGACCGGATGATAATTTGTATGTTAACAAGAATACAACCTAACGTAACCTCCCAGCAAATAAATTCAATGACAATGACCATTAGACAAAAATTAGCAATCTGACTCTGGTGTAAGCTCCCACAAAAAATAATGAAAAACAATTCAGTGCTAATGAAATCTCAGTGATAATGACAATTCAATTAAACCGAAATATCGGTCTTTGGCCCTGTGCATAAATCAGAATTAAATTCTTACCTCATTGTAACTGCTAGTCAAATTTCTGCTCTTATTCTTGCGCACCGCTTGGAGGAACTGCATTGCAAATAATAATATTCTTTCTTTTGTAATTCAACTGAAATTTGTTTAAGGGAAGTGGAACGAAATTTAGTTCATTAAAATTGCTTTTGAAATCATAATTATTATTGGGGCACTTGTTGGAAATTAATTACAATAAATGAACTTTAAATTATCTGATGATTACCTTAATTAACAATATACCTTATTCAGCATCTTGACCAGTGTTGCCGACAGACTACATCACACAACCGCACTGGGCTGCTACTACTGACCGACTGCTCTGCATGACGGCTACTACAGAACTGCTCTCAACGACAACTAACTGAGTACTGCCCTCAACTAGACAGAGCTACAGACTCGCAACGACTGACTGACAGACTGAGAACCGCTCGCAACACTCGCGCGGTCAAGCGCATACTCTCTGGTCACAGATGCTACAATGCCTCGCCATCGCTGCTATGTTACATACGTGTTTCAAGTGGTACACCATAATCTGGCTTGTAGAATAGGTATGTAGATGTACCAGCATATGGTCGTTAATCCGCTTCGCAGAATCAATTCGGCTGTGGCTCGCCTCAGAGCGTCTCAGGCCAGCGTGCTGCACGTTAAGCCGTCGGCACACGGACCGTGCTGTCGAACGTTAACGTTGAACGTGCCAAGTTCAACGTGCTGCTGAACGCTCAGGAACGATGCGACTTGTGCATACGGTACGTGGGCCCCAACTTGGTATACGCGATCGCAACGCGCTCCAGCGACAGTTGAGGGATGTTTCTAGTTCGTAAATCACACTGTTTACTCAACGGGCGCGCGTAAAGTTCCCACGTTAGCTATATTAAAACGCACATTTCTTCCATCGTCCACGAAAAGGAAAGTACCATGTCCAAAATAAAGACACAGGCTTATAAGAGTTCCATTACAAACAGTGCGTTACAAATTTGGAATACTTCTCCGAATAAGATAAACATTATTTCATCATTCCCACATTTTAGTAAAACCCCAAGGTCACTCTTACTTGATCACTGGTCCTACCCAGTAGCAGAGTCTTTGCAACATGTGAATTACGAAGCGCAAAAGAAAAAGGAGCAAAATATCTGTGTACAGGTAGCGCAAGCTGTCCTGTAGATTAAGCCAATCGAACAAAGTCACCCCTCAAAAAAAAAGCTGAACTTGTATTTACATAACGTTAAATATTATAGTCTATACTTATATTAAAATAATAATAAAGTATCTGAACCTAATAAAAACGTGAATGTTAAGACAAAAAAATTTGTTGTGTCAGGACGCGAACCACCGCCCCAGCAAAAAAACTCATTACAGGACAAGGACGCTATTAATTACGCTAAACCAATTTCGCACTTTTCGTATCTACTCATAGTATCTTACCACTTGCTAAAAACCTTAATCGTAGATATGTTACTAACTGAAATTTAATTATAACAAATTGTACCAAGAACAATGCGTTTTGGGTGGATCTTCAGTGTGTCGCTGCCTTCAAATAGTCTACTCTCATTATATGCAAGTTACAATAATTCTTTTGCCACGAATATTATGTTTCTCATTATTTTATTGGAATCACACAGTTAACAACGGGTTTTGCAGTGATTCTCAATTTGCTGGTGCTCGGAACGGCATATATACATATAGGCTTGAAATGAATGCTAATATGGCGCCTCACAACTGAAGGGAGACGGCGTGCTTGTGACGTAGGTGGCGTTGTGCCTTCTCATTGGTCAACGCTCAGACGCACGCTCAGAATATCTGACATGCCAGATATTGCTCTGCACGTTCGGAAAGGCTCCCGAGCGTGCTATTCCACGCTGTGACGTCAGAAACTCGGCACGCTCAACGCTCAACGTTTGGATGCTCTGTCCGTGTGCCGACGGCTTTACGCTATACGAACAGGTGTATGTCCGAGGGCGTTCAATAAGCAAAGCAACTCATTCTTTCTCGGGCAGTTACAGTTGAAAAACAAAAAGCCGAAATAGTAGTAGGACCTTGTGGAATATTTCCGCTTCGGCCCGTATAGTTTAATGAAGTTCCGATAGGAGGCAGCGCTGTACTTAGACTTCAAAACGGCGTCTGTAACGTAGACGCTTTCCAAGCAGCGGCCTGTCATTGAGTTTCTTTTGGCCGAAAACCAAAGCGTCACATATATTCGTAGACGCTTGCAGAATGTCTACGAAGACCTGGCAGAGGAAAAAAAGCACAGTGGAGGGAAGGTGTCGGTCATCATCGCAACAAGGTTGCTCAAACGTGGCCGATCTTCCGCGTGCCGACCGGTCGCACACAGCGGCCATTCCTGCAATGTTGGAGCGTGCGAACACTCTCATTCGAGGTGATCGACGGACCACACACACACACACACACACACACACACACACACACACACACCCCTCGCTGCCCAGCTGGTAGTGGTGACACACTCATCCACCAGCTGCGCCACTCGGAGGTGTGTACACCCGCTCTGTTCCTCGCCACCTAACAGAAGACCATAAGGAGCGTTTCCGACTTTCATCTCTTTGTTGCAATAGTGGTGCACTCCGCGGGAAGCAGTACATTAATGATTGGGAGTTTATTGATGCAGCAACGTCGACCAATAGAATGGTAACATGGGGGCATACAGACCCTCCCAGTAATGTGGCGTAACGGCATCACACTGGATGGGGATTGTGTTGAAAAATAGCATTTCGTAACCAAAAGAGTGGGGAATAATACGGTATACTGGAATCCTGAATAAAATCAACCAGAAAAAGAAATGTTGCATCACTTACTGAACGCCCCTCGTATAAATATAAACAACTTCTGTAACTTCCTTCCTTTGAAGGGGCCATGAGCCTCTTCCCCTACCCCCGTCTCCCCCTCACCCTCTCCCCCTCCACCCCCCACTCCCGGCTCCTCTGTAGGAAAGCCAACACATAAGCTCTGGTGCCTGCAGCCTTCTGGGTCTCTTGAAGGAACTAAGTTACGTGTCGCACGATCGGTGGCACCAGAATTCCTGTTCATTCGTACATAGGAACTGAAAGTTTCAAAAGCGGCGCTCGATCCTTCGTCAAGTAGTAGAAGCTGGAAATGAGATGGATCCGGGTGACTGTGGCGGCATGCAGCAGGTAGCAGGTGCGGCACGTGTGTGGCATTCCTGCCACGTGGTGTCCGGCCGGCGCCAGCGCCGCCCGCTGCCCACGGAACGCGCCCACCTGTGAGCCGGCGGCGCGGCGTGACAAACACGCGCCATCTAAATTTGTCACTCACTGCGCCGCCCTGCCGCTAGGCCGGGTGGCGCCGGTATGAATGGAAGGGAGCCACCGCCGATCAACGTCCGTGTGTGGCGCGCTTCTGTCGTACGGCGAAAGCAGTCCCTCGTCATACTTGGAGCGATTACCCAGGATGCACGGCGTTTGTAGCGCTGACGATAAAATTTTCGTTCGATTAGGCACAAGGGCGTACCCAGGATCTGAACTAGGGGTTGGGGGGGGGGGGGGGAAGCAGGTCATACTAGTCTCAGGAAACAAGGACTCGAGACAACATACAGCACTTCTTATTAAATACAACAAACCAGTGAAAAACTGCTTTTAATAAACCTTTTTGAATACAAGAATGCACATGTTTAAAACACAACTTTTTAATTCAGTAATAATCTTCTAGGATTTACCGCAGATTTCTCAATTACTTTCTTCTCTAACATCTCGCAGTTTTCTTTTACATAATTGCGGTTTACCCTCATCAGGCACAATCCTGTGAGCCTTTCTTCTCCCATAGTGCTTCTGAGCCACGTCTTCACTCTTCGAAGTGTGCTGAAGGATGGTTCCACAGTCGCTGTTGTGCATGGAATAGTGCTCAAAATTTTTAGTGCTTTTTTCATGCTAGGGAAAAAAATATTGGTCTCGTTAAACAGGTCAACGACTTCCATATCCTTTAATTTAGCTTCAGTTATATTCTTTTTCCTCCACAAATTGTACCATAGTTCCAGCTCTCCGGCAATATCATCCAATCCATTAAATGTTTTAAACAATTCTGCACTTTTAAGGAAGTCTGTTACACTAGAATTGCTCGGTGATGGCCAATGTTGTGGAACGTTCAAAAATTATTTTGTAAAACACTTGCACTAAATGTCTCGCCATCTACTGCTTGTCATAACCTGCACGTCAACTGCTATTAATCACAGTTAGCGTCAGCTGTAACCAAAAAACTAATAGTTTAGGAGCAGAAAAGCATTTTACATGTAAATATGGTAGGAGAAACGATGTTGTTCGTTAGACACTTCACACAGTCAACATCCCTAACTGCCTACAAGTGAATACGCTGTTCCTTGGCGACGTAACATGCCTGCGAATAGCAGAGCGGATTCCTTATCGCTAAATTTATTATTTCTATAAACTTCCCTGCCGACAGTAACGTGCCGAAGACGAAAAACTTACTCCCGGATCTGCGCGAACGAGTTCGAAGATCTTCTGGGGGGGGGGGGGCTGCACCCCCCCCCCCTGCCCCTCGCTGGGTACGCCCATGATTAGGCATTTACCCCCACATCTGGATCAATGATGTGTGGGGAGAGCGACTACTGATTAAGCCACCGTGTCACATCTGATTCCCCGCTTTTCACTTCATGATCATTTCTCGAGACGTTGAAACATCCCCTTAGAAAATTTAAGAATGATAGTGCTGGCAAACCTCTTATGTTGTTTGATTTTCAAACAGCTCAGCAAAACTGAACGTACTCAGACATTTCTCTCTTTACTTATTCTGATCAACACTAAACTGGCACACAATATTTTCAGCGCAACGCAATCTGACTTCCAACAATCCCTACAAAAGAATGGCCCTGACTGACAATAACCTGTAACTTTCATGAATCACTTACCTCACAAAAATCTTCGTTACTCGAACTACTGCAATACAGCGAGCGCCAATACTGCCAGCTAAATAAAAGATTCTAACAACTGAAGGCACTAACTACTGATAGGCATAGTTAGCAAATGAAAGATTTTGATTGAGAACAAACAATGTATTTACCTCAATAGTGTTCAAAAGTCATATATATATATATATATATATATCCACCACTGCTGGCCGGTCACCCTCCAACTGCGCAATGCTACGCGCTGTTCCCATCCAACTGCCCAACACTACAATAGCGAATATTCCAACAATGCCAGCCAGCCACCGACTGTACACAGCACAGTCAGTGATTTTCATACAGAGGGCCCGACTGTTCCCCGAGTTCTCGGTGTTTTAGACGTTCTCGGAATTTCAACAGTGAACCTCTACACGATACACAATGCCTCTCTTGTAGCGTCTGCTGCATATCTGTAGAACTCTCGTTATTACTAAACGGACCAGTGACGGAACACGCCGCTCTTCGTTGGAGCTCCTATCAATCCAACCTGGTAAGTGTCCCAGACTGACGAGGATACTCGAGAAATGGTCGAATGAATCTTCTATGAGCAACTTGTTTCCTGGATAAATTACATTAACATTCTTTGATTAAATCTCTGCTGATGTATGCCTTTACTATTGTTTCATGCACACGTTTCAGAGGTTATTCTTAGATATTTTACAGTTGTTACTGTTTCCAGTGATTTTTTATTATTTTTCTTTCGTCAGTAGAGTAAACGAACAGTAATAGATCTTTTCCCCTACATTACATTTACTTAGGTTCAGGGTCAAATGTCAATCCCAACGCTAATCATCAATCCTGTGGTAGTTTTCCTGCAATTGCCTACAGCACACTCTCTTTGGGGAGGGGGACACGAAATTACGTTCGCAGCAGTCAATTTCGTCCATTTAAGGAGTTCCGTATCTGATCACAATGGTCGTGTTTGGCTACGTGGTGTGTGGTATCAACGAACACGCACGGGCGGTTTACGACGATAGAGGAGAGAGCCATGTGGTTAGATGTTGAACACCATAGACGACACCATTTTAGAATTTTTTATATTTTGACGATGCACCTTGGAAGACACGGCTGCAACAACGGAAGTAGCCACGATGTTTTAATTTTGTCATCAATTTTATTGTGCCTGGTGCATGTTCCATTTTAGCGAATTTTAACAGTTTCTTTTACTTTTTATTATTCTGATGATGGAAACTTGACTTCCGAAACGCGTCAATCTTAGTGTTTTACAATATAATATAAACAAGTGGTTGAGCCGATATATTTTTTAACATTGAAATTGACAACCACGACCTCTGATCCAGTATGGATAAAATCGAAGCTCTCATTCGTGTTTGTGGTGTCCTCGCTTTGTCGTTCGGTCCCAAGCTGCGTGTGGTGATGTACATCCATCTGCGCAAGCAACCTCATAAGAGTAGCGGAGGGTCCTTCCTGTACTCCTTTCCTGTCCAATTAATAAATAGTGCGCGGAATTAACAGATAGTGACCAGCCTCCGTATGCGACCTGAAACCAATCTTACCTTGAGATGTGGCTAGCAGCGGTTAGGTAATGCAGTGCAGACGAATCTTATAGAAAGAACAAAAGGAAGGAGTCATCACATAAGTAACATCTGATTGAATTATCAATCCTGTGCAGAACCAAACATTGAAGTCGGAGAGTTTATTAATAAATTTACTTGCGTCAGCGTGTATTCCTGTTTTTTTTAAGATAGTTTTTTAACAAGACATTGTTCGAGTCCAGTATTTCGGTTAGCACTGTAGTTGAACGTTACTTACAACTGTGTTTGATGTAGAAAAGCTTCTGCCGTTTCAGACGGCACGGGGACAATGCAGTGCGGAACGTGAGACTTAAAACATGCATGAATTATTATTTGCCTTTTATTACTGTATTAACAAAACTCGTAGAAGCCATTATGCGACAGCAGCAGCGCACGAGTAGCCG
The DNA here is from genome assembly GCF_023864275.1 of Schistocerca cancellata. Taxonomy (NCBI): domain Eukaryota; kingdom Metazoa; phylum Arthropoda; class Insecta; order Orthoptera; family Acrididae; genus Schistocerca; species Schistocerca cancellata. The sequence goes on from NC_064626.1 coordinate 740,753,160, forward strand.
GGTGTGGTACAGTAGTGCAGCAGCAGCCGGCACGGCAGCTCAGCGTATTCGCTCACGGGACTGGCCAGCCCCTGTGATGAGAAAAATGAGTGAAATTCTCTTCGGTTGAGTTCGGGAGACGTCGTGCAATTTCCGCACAGAATCACTGGCGATAAATGACGAAGAAAAAGATCGAAAAAAGCAAAATAAAGGTGGTAAAGATCGTGCCTAGGAACGGAAAGGGTGCGGTATCGAATACCGGTCGGTCCACGGATTTTTCGGTCTGTGTTTTCCCCTAACATTCACCCTTCAATGATATGTAGATTCGCCAGGAACGATACGTAGTTCGGATTGCTCGTTAAGCTTTAGGTCCCCTTTGTCTGTTTAGGGAAACAAGAGTAGGTTAGGGACACGTACGAGGGGCGTTTGAAAAGTCCGTGCAAAAACTACTTACGTGTTTGGGGGTAAACCTTTTTTATTTTTCGACATAGTCTCCTTTCAGACCTACACACTTTGTCCAACGCTATTCTGATTTGTTGATCCCTTCCGAATGATAGGAATTGCCCAAGTCGGCAAAATAGCTATTAGTTGCTGCAATCACCTCGTCGTTTGAATAAAATCTTTGTCCCCCTAGATATTTCTTCAAATTCGGGAACAAATAGTAGTCCGAGGGAGCCAAGTCTGGAGAATAGGGGGGATGTGAAACGAGTTGGAATTCTGTTTCCATTCATTTTGCGATCACAACTGCTGATGTGTGTGATGGTGCACTGTCGTTATGGAAAAGGACTTTTTTGCGGTCCAATCGCCGGCGTTTTTCTTGCAGCTCGGTTTTCGGATTGGTTGGTTGGTTTTCGGGGAAGGAGACAGCGTGGTCATCGGCCTCATCGGATTAGGGGAGGATGGGGAAGGAAGTCGGCCGTGCCCTTTCAGAAGAACCATCCCGGCATTTGCCTGGCGTGATTTAGGGAAATCACGGAAAACCTAAATCAGGATGGCCGGACGCGGGATTGAACCGTCGTCCTTCCGAATGCGAGTCCAGTGTCAAACCACTGCGCCACCTCGCTCGGTGGTTTTCAGACGGTCCAATAACGATGAATAACATGCACCTGTAATATTGTTACCCTTTTCCAGATAGTCGATGACGATTATCCCTTGCGAATCCCAAAAGACAGTCGCCATAGCATTTCCGGCCGAAGGAATGGTCTTCGGCTTTTTTGGTGCAGTTTCTCCCTTGGTAACCCATTGTTTAGATTGTTGTTTGGTCTCAGGAGTATAGTAATGAATCTGTGTTTCATCCACTTTCATCCACGGTAACGAAACGACGCTTAAAGTCCTGCGAATTCTTCCTGGACAGCTGCAAACCACTCTTGCCAAATTACACACGATTGCGTTTTTGGTCAAGCGTGAGCAATTGCGCAACCCATCGTGCGGATAGCTTTCTCATATCCAAATGTTTATGCAAAATATTAGTACGCGTTTATTCGAGATGCCCTCAGCACAAGCAATCTCACGCATCTTAACTCTTCTGTGATCCATCACCATATGATGGATTTTATCAATGATTTCTGGAGTTGTAACCTCCAGAACGCTCAGCATCATTTGTGCCCATATGGCCACTCCGAAAATTTTGAAATCACTTATAAACTGTTGTAATCGAAGGTGGAGAATCACCGTAATGTTTATCAAGCTTTTCTTTAGTCTCCTGGGGCGTTTTGCCTTTCATAAAGTACTGTTTAATCAGCGCACGAAATTCTTTTTCGTCCATTTTTTTTAATAATCGCTCGACTTCCTTGATTCACAAGAATTCCAAACACAAAGAAATAGACCAATATGGCTGAAACTTGGTGTGCGTTCTCTCCAGAGATGCTACTAATTTAACATGACCTCGATACGCGCCGGTGTTGCCATCTCTCTGACTTTGCACGGACTTTTCAAACGCCCCTCGTACGTCGCTGAAGCGGCGTCCAATTGAAAAAGACTTGCACCCGGCCATTAAGCCATGCGGAATTCTTAAGGCAAGAGTAAAATGGGACCATTCTCTGGATACAAACCAGGTATTAGGTACACGTATTCAGACTAATTTTGGGATAATTACTGGTTTTTGCTCTTCACACAATTAATAACAGATATTCCACAACTAGTACTGACTTATCAAAGTTTAGTTTATAAATTATAGCACAGTCATGTCGTATTAGTGTAATTTGAATGCTCGCTTGACAATAAGATGAAGCTGCAACCGCCTACCGATAAGTGCAATATATAGTGACGAAGCGCACATGGCAGGAATTGATGCTGATTTTATGACTTTTAGCAAATTATAAACCCCCATTATTTTCTATTTGGTTAGCGTGTGGTAGCTTAGCAGGCCATGGTGGTGCTGCCGGCTGTTAGCAGTAGAATCGTGCCTTTAGTGAGCAGCCAATCAGAGGAAAGGTGAACGCGAGGAAGCCATCATCTTGCTCCGCCAACCGCGAATGCTTCTCTGGCGGAAATGCGGCTTCCTGCGCAGTCGCCGCTGTAAGCCCGGCTGATGGCTCTATCTCGAACAAGGAACACGTAAGGACCACCCCACTGCTACTGTACTTACCCCACCACATCTGTTGTACACACAACAGAACACACTACCAGCCCATTACCTGCACCTAAGTGATTTAAAACGGGCATGTGCTCAGAATTTTGCAGAATTAAAAAAAAAAAAAAAAAAAAAAGACTTAAGAGTGCCACGAACAGTCAAATTGAGCTCGGTCGTACCTAGAATGCAGCACCGTAAACTACAGCGTGCGGTGGTTATTTTCAGATGTCCTCATCCGCCACGCTTCTAGATCTGCGAATCGGCTGAGGTGTAAGCAAACTTTGGTGGCTGATCGCGTCAGCCCGCTTCTCAACAGTTAAACCTTTCTTTTTTCAGTCTGTTAATTCTAAGACATGGTGTTGCTACAATACAGCCTTACTATTCTGCGAATCGGAAATTTCAACTAGCGGCACAAAACTTTGTCAGCAGTAACGCAGCTGGTAATGGCTCTACAAACCAGCAGAATGAACGTTCATTACGTGTGGTACTTATTTTTCCTAACAGTATTTTCGTCTGCCGGCCGTGGTGGCCAAGCGGTTAAAGGCGCTACAGTCTGGAACCGCGCGGCCGCTACGGTCGCAGGTTCGAATCCTGCCTCGGGCATGGATGTGTGTGATGTCCTTAGGTTAGTTAGGTTTAAGTAGTTCTAAGTTCTAGGGGACTGATGACCTTTTGGAAGTTAAGTCCCATAGTGCTCAGAGCCATTTGAGTATTTTCGTCTCTTCCCCCCGAATACCACGACAGCAGGGACGTGCTAGGCAAATTACACACACAGTACTGCGGGAAATGACAGTGCGCAGGGCACTTGGTTCTAATTCGCGAGGCTCGGTGTTAGCATGTGCCCAATCAACCTGATTTAGGTTTCTCGTGATTTCTATAAATCGCCACAGGAGAAATCTAGGACGATTCCTTTTGAAAAGATCACGGTGCATTTCTCGCACCATACGTATCCAATTTGAAGTTGCAGTCCGCCTCTAAGCACCTCGCAGTCGACAAGATGTTAATCATTTATCTTCGTTCTTATACCAAAATGTCACAGAATTTTATAACAGCATTAAAATGAATAATACACGACCGTTAATACATAACCGTGCTCGAACCGTAGCGAATGTGGTGTTTAATGAGACACGCGGAAAATATAATTTTATCTAATACGAAGTAGCTGTGTGCGTGTGCGCGTGCGTGATCTGTTCTTGGTCCCACAGCTTAGTCATTATCATGAAGATAAATATACTCAAACACTCTCCGACTGAAGCTTCGAATGCACACAGCTTAAAGTGAAACATTTCCTCGTTTGCCAGAAACGGAAAGTGACGTGGCAACCTGCTGTTACTCATCTCGAGATTTTTTGAGCAATAACTTGGGTTAAGTTTCAAAAATGTGTTGTGGAATGAGTATGCAGGATTAAAATGAATAAAATGAAACACTTATAGTAAAATAAATACGTATATTTTAGTAGCTGCGAAGGCTGATTTCAAATACCTTCGGTAATTGTAAATAAACTATAGATATTATGATCGCATGAAGAATATCCCGGGCGCTGTTGTTGATCTGTTAGTCCTATTCTACCCAAAATGACCCCAAAATACTGTAGTACCAGAAATTAACTTACCAAGAACACTAATACTAAACATCGCGTAACCAATGGAGATGGAGGTCATGAAAATCAATGACACGAAGTTTCTAATGCATTAAAGAACGATAGAGGTGAAATTTGTGAGGCTGTAGCATTGTAAGAAGACTAGTCTGTGATATTCCAGAATCGCAAGTAACACCTCAGGAACTTATACAAGGGGATTACAGAAAAGAGGCTAGGCGTGCAGTTTCATTACCTTTCCCCGTTGGAGTTCTTCTACATCTCCGTTTCCTGGTTTGCAAGCTTCCACTTGTGATAAGTGTTTTCAAAATGAGATAAGATTAAGCACGGAAAACGTTTAGCTTGAAGGGTGATAACATTTGTGATATTTCTTCCAGATTCACCATATATTAACTTTATGTATAAACTATTTATCCCTTAACTTTACAGTGTCTTCTTCTACATACTACTCCATTTCACTTCACTGCATAAACTATAGGTGACTGTCAAACAGGACTCTGAAACAAAAGACAGAATTACTACTGACAGGACGAAGTATGATTGTGTTCTACAATACAGGTTGAAGATACAGATCAGTGCTATTTACTTGTTTGTAGGCTTTCATTGGAAGCCCTCAAGTTGAAAACAGGCAGGCTACAGCAAGATAACGTTCCAAAAGACTGAATGAAGACAAGTGTAGGAGCACTAACACTGAATAACGATCTAGTGTTTGCATAAATATGATCTCCTCTCCCAGGGTACTGGAGAAACGGCCTGTGTGTTTCACTTCTGTGTTCGCATTTGTGATTATAATCTCAATTTAGCGCCCCATCTGAAAAGAAAAAAACAAAACGATTTTAGTTATTCTTCTTTCTTCCTCCAAAACACAGTATGATAGCCTGCGTTTTGATTTCAACGGACCTGCAATTACAGTATTCACCACGAGATTCTCAGTAACTGAGACTAACGTTCGAAGCCACGCAAACGGTCACTGGGAAATTCCTGACACTCTATTTCAATGCGTTACAAAATTCCGCCGAAGGCTTTGTATATAGAGCACGAATTGTAGCCCGTGAGCTCACAGCCCGGCTTAGAATACCTTGGTGGCAGTTCCTTTCCAAATGTTGCAGGACAGGATGTGTGTGTGTGTGTGTGTGTGTGTGTGTGTGTGTGTGTGTGTGTGTGTGTGTGTGTGTGTGTGTAAATGGGATTGATTGATCGATCGATCGACTGACTGACTGACCGACCGACTGAGTGAGTGTTTAAATGGGACCGAGGTATTTCCAGTACTGAAAGATGAAAGTGATGCTACTGTTCCTAAAGAGCTCTCGTGTGCCATTTAGAGTGATGAAGATGTTTAACAGCTGGAGCATGTAAACAGGCAGGTAAGCTGGGCAGGTCTATGGGCAGGTCTATGGGCAGATGTGACTCTCGCCACGAGCAACTGAGGTGGAAATTCCATCAAATCGTATTTACAAACATTGAATGGACGTATCACAGCATGCAAAAATAGACATTATTCCTAAAATTCCACAACCTTTCTTAATAATAAAAATGTGCAGATTGTCTCTTAGGTTAGTAAGAGTATATTAATGCTATAGTAATATTTTATGAGAAACTATAAATTTTAAATATATGGCGTTTGATATAATTTTGACTAGCGTTTCAGCTCAATTTTTTGCGAAATTCTTTTTGTTATAGTTCGCGCATATATGTCCACAAGTTGTACTGAATTGTAATGTAATGCGCATCACTGTGGTGTGATACGGGAGGGACGATAGCAACAGCCAGTAGGAAGCAAGCTAAAATATTTACAGGAGATTCAGGAATTCCCGTTACAAGCATGTATGACTTGTAGAGCGAAGTAAGTGCGTAATATTTTGAGTAGGAACCCGTGTCCGGGAACGTACCGTTTTCGCTTTACGACGGTTTCAGGTCGTATGTGTAACGCGTCTACGTCCGCCGAGGGAAAGAGAACAGTCTCTCAGCTGCTTGTCCTCGTATGCAGTGTGGTGGACAGGACTATGTGCAGTCCCATGGACAACTATTTGTGGGTTCGTACGTAAAATTTAATTTACGAGACTCCTGTAGAGACAAAAATCGTTCAAATGGCTCTCAGCACTATGGGACTTAACATCTGAGGTCATCACTCCCCTAGAACTTAGAACTTCTTAAACCTAACTAACCTAAGGACATCACACACATCCATGCCCGCGGCAGGATTCGAACCTGTGACCGCAGCAATCGCGCGGTTCCGGACTGAAACGCCTAGAACCGCTCGGCCACCGCGGCCGGCTCCTGTAGAGACAGTACGATCTACTAGCATGAGTTCTGGTCGTTGGACTAGAAATTGGAGAGACACCAGGTGGGATGGAGAGTATGTGCCAGTATGTGTTCGTAGGTACAATGTCTGTAACAACGTTAGTGATCGTCACATTGAGCCGCTGTTGTGATGCAACGGTACTGTTCTGTAGGTACAGCACGCGGGTTTCTTTTCTGTTTCAGAAAAATGTAAACACATAATGTTTAAGCGTTAAAGCAAACAAATGTGCTTAAGCGATAAACGAATGTTTCGTTTTCCTTTCGAATTGTTACCTAATAATTGTGTCACGCCTAATTAGTTCCTCAACCACAAGTGGATGAGTTAAACATATCAACTGAAACCGTAGCAGAAAGTAAACAGCACATTTCCGGACATGGGTTCGTATTCAAAATATTATGTACTCACTCCTTTCTACAAGTTGTAGAAATTTGTGACGGGAATTTCCAGACACCCTGTATACGAGTGGTCGGTCAGAACTGCCACCATAAATAGATACATTTCTGTAAGAAACGACGGGTCGTTGACGTTTGTTTCAGTGCGGATGCACAAATATCGTCCGAACTCCTACGGGAATCATTAATCTGTGAGTTGGTGGTGGTGGTGGTGGTGGTGCGGAGGAAGGGAAGGGGTTTAATAGACGAGGGAGACAGCACTGCAGTGTGCAGTAAGTTGGAAATGTGAGTCGGCCAAGAACCGCGTCCGGATGGCCGAAACGGTTAAGGCAACCGCTCTTGAGAAGCGGCAAATCAGGGTTCGAGTCCCGGTCGGGCACATATGTTCAACTTATGCCACTGCTTTACAATAATGCCCTGTGCGGCTGGAGGTAACAAATTCTCACCCCTCCTTTCTCTTTCATTCCCCATCCTCTGTTTCACGTAAAACGAAAATAAGTAATGCGGGCAATGCATAACAAGCTGGACTTCCGTGTCGTGACTGGACTCAATGACGAGACATGCCTCCACGACACGAGTTTGTAAAGTTTGTGTGATTTGATCTCAGGAGGCAAGCGGCCGCTTAGTGCAAGCGTTGAGACTTCCGATTATATTTGGGAGTTCAGCTCACATCACGACTTAGATTTTTTTCTGCTGTTAAGGGCATAGAGGAACTCTAATGTCTTCATAGGGCAGTGTGCTGCCATCTCCAAATAACTTGCGTGAATGCAGCCGGGCGACGTCGTCGAGAACCGCCGATATTCCGACAGGAGCATAATCTGCCATTTTCAAGGCAAAAGTGTGCTTTTTTGCCTTGAAAATGGCAGGGTGTGCTCCTACTTAAATATCAGCACTTCTCGACGACGTCCCCAGGCTGCATTCCTATAAATTATTTGAACACTATACTCGCCGAGAGAAAGTCAGTTCTCACTAAGGTGATATACATGGCGGAATTAAGTTTCATCAGTTATTCGTGAACTTCGATGAACACCTTGACTCCAGCTTTTGTGAATTAGGTTATCTGCTAGAGTTGCTGAGTTAACTAGCGTCACGACGGAGCTAAGTTTTAATGAATAAAATATTGAATTTCATAGATATTCCTTGTTAATTTCAAAGATATTCCTTGTTTTAGCTAGCTAATTTGATGTAATCAACTCCAGCTACATTCATTTATTTATACTGCAGTTAACAAGTCTGAAAATAACTTACAAACTTGCAACTTTTTAAAGATAGAACTGTTTCGGAGCGGTGTGCGATTTGTCTCTATATAACTGGCTGCCAAATTCAGTTCAGATAAATCTTATACTGTATTTATGTTCGTCTCCTAAGATACGTTTATTCAGACAACAGGGCCTGTTAATAAAATGTCGATAGTACACACAATGAGTGTCAATGAAATGGGTAAATTTGCTGAGTACAGCTATGAGTCGTTTATTAAAATTCGACTCAACATTATTCTCTCGTTGAGCTATTAGTTTTGTAATTTCTGCTACACACCACGCTAATAAACCCAGCTGTTTTCAGTAGAATTGCCAAACTAGCGACAAGGCATCTGTAACAGAAAAGATATATTAACTCTGTATATCTTTACAAGAATTAAATCATAAAAAATACCGTTACAATAGGTTATAATATCGAAGAACGCAATAAGCCAGTACAATTACGATATGTTGTGTTGTTTACAAAATGGTTGTACAGATTAAACGCGGTTCTGCTTCTAACGCTTCACGCTGACAAAGCACCCAAGTTCTTTGCTTAAAACGTGGCAATAAATTTGTCGGTAGAGACGGAAGTAGTGAGGCTCGAAAGATGTCGTCGTCGCGCTGTGGCGGTGCGTGGAATGTAGGGAGGGCGGCGGTGTGCTTTATTAAGCAGGCGTCATCTGTCTCTGGTTCCGGCCGGCGCCGGCTATCTGGATACGGCGCTGAGTGATGGCTCGGAGCCGCGGGCAGCGTGGCTCTCGCTGCTCGGAAAACAGCTGACACTCGTGGCCGCGCTCAGCACCGAGCTGGCTCAAAAAGCACAGTACAGTTCGCACCGCGAAGTGTAGAGAAGGTAAACGGTTTGTGAGTGTGTGTGATAGACAAGACAGACAGACAGACAGACAGACAGATAGACAGATAGAGAGAGAGAGAGAGAGAGAGAGAGAGAGAGAGAGATAAATGAAAGGTTTTTTTTTCTCCTCCTCCTCCACCTCAACCTCCTCCGTAGTCAGTCCTCAGTTTTACAGATTAGTACCTACTCTGTAGTATTACGTTGGTGCATAAGTTGGTAGCGTTTTTTTTTTTTTTAATTGCCTGTTTGTATTCCGGTTGCTACAGGTTTATTTATCGATTGTAATTTTCTATTTATAATTCAGTGTTCCTTGTCATTTGAAAATAGTGAGTGATGCTGTGTACGCCAAGAAATGGTGTGTCAAGTGGAAAAATCGTAACATTTCTGACATATTCCGCTGTTTAACTGATGATAGTCGAAGAAGAGAGGATATAAAATGTAGACTGGCAATGGCAAGGAAAGCGTTTCTGAAGAAGAGAAATTTGTTAACATCGAGTATAGATTTAAGTGTCAGGAAGTCTTTTCTGGTAGTATTTATATGGAGTGTAGCCATGTATGGAGGTGAAACGTGGACGATAACCAGTTTGGACAAGAAGAGAATAGAAGCTTTCGAAACGTGGTGCTACAGAAGAATGCTGAAGATTAGATGGGTAGATCACGTAACTAATGAGGAGATATTGAATAGAATTAGGGAGAAGAGGAGTTTGTGGCACAACTTGACTAGAAGAAGGGATCGGTTGGTAAGACATGTTCTGAGGCATCAAGGGATCACCAATTTAGTACTGGAGGGCAGCGTGGAGGGTAAAAATCGTAGAGGGAGACCAAGAGATGCATACACTAAGCAGATTCAGAAGGATGTAGGTTGCAGTAATTAGTGGGAGATGAAGAAGCTTGCACTGGATAGGGTAGCATGGAGAGCTGCATCAAACCAGTCTCAGGACTGAAGACCACAACAACAACAACAAGGGCAACAGATTAGTGACAGCAGCGGAGGCAGCCAGAAACATTTGCACCATGTACCGGAATGATGGCAACGCATCGAGCACGGCATGAAAATGGTCTTGTGTTTTAAGGACGATCGTTTTAAAATTAGTGACTCTCTACTTCCAGGAAGACTTTCGGAGTTTGATCAAGATCGTTTAAACGCATTTAACCACAATGATCCACGTCAGTGAACTCGGGATCTGGCAAATGTGATGAACAGTGATCGTAACGATATCGTGCTACATTTGCATGCAGTGGGGAAGGTTCAAAATTCGTGTGTTTGGGTACAGCATGCTCTAAGCCAAACTCACATAAATCAGCGGGTGGCCGTTCGTGCATCTCTGTTTGCTCATCATCAGTTGGCTCTTGAACAACACCGACCATTCCTATCCTGCCTCGTTACTGGTGACGAGGAATGGTGTATTTATACTAAGATAAGGAAAAGAAAGGAATGGTTCAGCCCAAAAAAGCAGCAACTCCCTGTACATAGAACTGCGTGCATCCACAAAAGATAATTTTATACATCTGGTGGAACAGCGACGGAGTGATGTATTACGAATTGCTTCTCTGATATGTAACCATCAGTGGTGACATTTACGGTCAGCAGCTGAGATGTTTTCCAAACACAACTGAAGAACAACGACCAGGAAGACTGCGTGAAATGAAGCTACTCCGCGATAACGCCCGCCCTTATTCTGCTAGACTGACAAAAAACATTATACAAAAGGAGGTTGGGTAGGGAAGTCAATCAGCGCTCACCTCATCTTGCGTCCTCAAATTTTCACCTTTCCCGTTCTCTATCGAACAACCTTCAGAGAACCTCCTCTGCGGATGAAAATGAGCTCCGAATATGGTTCGAGATTTCCACTCTCCTAAACATCCCTAGGTCCACTGTTTCCGATGTGGTAGTGAATTGGAAACATGAAGGGACACGTACAGCACAAAAGCGTACAGTCCGACCTCGTCTGTTGACTGACATACAGCCGACAGTTGAAGAGGGTCGTAATTTGTAATAGGCAGACATCTATCCAGACCATCACACGGCAATACCAAACTGCATCAGGATTCACTGCAAGTACTATGCCAGTTAACAGGCGGGAGGTGAGAAAACTTGGATTTCGTGGTCGAGAGGCAAGGATCGTAAACATTGGACAACTGAACAGTGGGGAAAACGCTGTGTGGAGTGATGAATCACGGTACACAATGTGGCGATCTGATGGCAAGACTAGTTCATCTTTGGTATTTCTGGAGAGGACACTAACTAGTGCTCGGTACATGTAGTGTGTTGTTAGGCCTCTTCTTTTGCTTCTTGCAGCAGGAAGGTGACGGTTTGTTCCAACAGGATAACTCTCGCCCTCAAACTGCCCCTGAAATTCAGCATGCACTGCAAGACGTGCAGCAGCTTCCCTGGCCAGCACGATCGCCGGACTTGAGACCAATCGATGCCTGAGTCAGCGCCTACATTGTCAGCCGTGGACGCTACACCATGTACTGATTTGGGTGTTTCAGAATGGGTCGATACCTGATACCTCAGAACAGTCTGTGCTATTGATCTGCAAATATAACAATTTCATGTACTCTATACGCACTGTTGCAACAATAAATCTGGAGTAATTGGAAACTGCTGAAAGGGTGTACTGATTTTTTTTTATTTTCTTTTTGCGGCAGTGTAGTTTAAGACTTGCACTTTCTTGTAAAAATGAATTTGGGTTTTTATGAGTTTTCTTCCAAAACGATACTTACATTCCGAATGTGTATCGTAAATACCTCAATGTAGAAAAGATTATCAAGTGATGACAATTACGAAACCTTTGAGATTTACTTTGCTGCAAAACATTTCTATTCGTGATCACGTGCCCTGTTCACGATATAAACCGATCTGCTGCGAGTAGGGTTCTCACGGTCTGTGTTAACCTGTGGAAGTATCTTCTGCAGTCGAAAATAAAATATCAGAATTTTCGAGTTCATGGAGGACCCAAAAATATGGAAATCGCCTGGGGAAAGATCAGATCATTGATGATGTCTATGGGTTTGCCTGTGAAAGGCTGTGCGGTCTGAGGCGCCTTGCTCACGGCCCCACCTCCCCGTCGGAGGTTTGAGTCCTCCCTTGGGCGTGTGTGTGTGTGTGTGTGTGTGTGTGTGTGTGTGTGTGTGTATGTTTTCCTTAGCGTAACTTAGTTGAAATTAGATTAAGTAGTGTGTAAGCCTAGGGACCGATGACATCAGCAGTTTGGTCCCATAGAAACTTACCACAAATTTCCAGTTTACTGTGAAACTTCTACAGCGTACTCGAAACAACCTTGGTCACACATGGGCGGACTCTTACTTTGCCCTTACATATCCTCCATGAAGTACCAGTCTCTCCCCATGCGACTTCCGTATTTTTGGAGCCCAGAAGAAAGGTTTGCGTCAAACGATACGTGTGTGGCTGGGTACAATCATTGTTCCGTAGACAATAGCAAATATTTTTCCATGAAGGCATGGACTGTCTTGTCTCACAGTAGGGTAAACGTATTAACAGTTATGGCGATTAATTTTGGAATAACAAAAAGTTTACTTCCTTTTTTCCATGTTTCGTTTTCGTTGGACTACACCTTATAGTAAAGGATGGAATTATGTCAGATTCCACTGCCCGCACATGGACAATGTTTGAAATCAGTGGGTAAATTTAGCCACTTGGAAGAAGAAATAGACTCGGATTTAAGTGAAGACACAAGCAGAAGTTGGATTGTTTTTTCAGTCAACGAAATACATTGATCCATTGCACCTTCACTTAGCAGATAAAAACAAAAACTACAAATATGGTTCTGAAAAATGAACCATAAAGTAGTAGAAAAAAGCTCATCTCACTGAGAAAAGGGCGAGGAGGAAAATCTTTGGTTACTTGGCTAAGATGTGTCAGACTGGAAACACTTGGAAAATCAAGACGTATCTCAAGTGATATACGTGGACTCTTACTTAAAACTTCGTAAGAAACAGACGGTCAAGTGTCAAGTGCCCGAAAATGACCTGCCAGAGACCTGATGAAGGGAGATCCACTGAGTGAGCATCCCTCTGATAGATGAAAACTGTGTTCGTTACGTGATCCCGAGAAAAACATAATTCAGTTGCATATTTTGAAACACAAGTAGCACTATACGAAATGTGGATTTCAGGAGCTGCAGTCGCCTCATTTATGTTCTTGTTGTTTTACACGGAGGTCACCACATTTTGTTCTTTTCCCGCTGTGACTATCATTCCAACCAGGATTAAAACTCACTATTATTTTTTTTTCTTCAGAAAGAAACAGCAGTACACCTAAAAGAATGCATAAACGGCGTCGCATAAAAATAATCTAAATCTACTGACGGATTTTGTTTAGCCGCAATCGATATTACATTAAATCATATATATACTTAGCCACAGGCATTCAGAAGAGACAAATGAGTAACTGAGTAGTACAGTCAGTTCGATGTAAACTCCTGGACACTTCTGCAGCACTTTCAACAAAGCTCTCCGGTGCATGCGAATCATACACTTCGATAACTTTTTGTCTTTATCCTCACAGCTGTTAGCTTGCAATATTGGTAAGTTCCTTATAGCCGTCTAGGGGTGCGGTCCGCAAGTGCTGTAAAATACTGGATACAAGTGAGGGAACGCTCGCTGAAGCAGGTACTCGGCAGCTGCCCTGCTTGACCTTTACCCGAACTCTGGATGACTCCTCGTCGACGATCTGTTAAGCTCCAGCCTCATATTCAGTGTTGATCCATACCTGTCTTAACAACTGAAAAGTGTGTCTGATAGCGCAGTACAACTTGCGATTATTTTTATCTGTGCGAACTACCAAAGTATGCAATATTTATAGAGCATCAACTTGGAAGGCCTTCCACACTCCATGGATAGCGTTTATCCGCTCATCAATCAAACCAGTTGAGGATAGGATGTTGTAAATATTAAGTTAATGGGATATAAAATGTACATATAATATGAAAAAAAAAGACTGGCGGCAGTCAAATCGTGTAATCTCGGGGAAAGTCAGTAATCTTTCGGCCATCCATCATAGCGATCGAGAAGATGTATCACCTGTTCTGCAGTATGAAGCAGCACTTTCGAAACGGGGAAAAGCTTCTAACGACTTGCTTGCTTCTTGAGCTGCACGTTCCCTAGAAAGTGTCAACAAATGGTTCAAATGGCTCTAAGCACTATGGGACTTAACATCTGAGGTCACCAGTCCCCTAGACTTAGAACTACTTAAACCTAACTAACCTAAAGACATCACACACATCCATGCCCGAGGCAGGATTCGAATCTGCGACCGTAGCAGCAGCGCGGTTCCACACTGAAGCGCCTAGAACCTCTCGGCCACATCGGAAAGCGTCAACATCCGTGTTGCTCAGATATTTATTGTGCCTAGAGACATATAGTTATACACTCGTGTGCTTTTAATAATGACATTATTGTATTGGTGCTGTTATTTGTTTTAGGAGAAATCGAACCCGCTCTCCCCATACCCTACAGCAGGTACTAAACAGTTCAACTTTGATATTTGTAGTCCGCAAAAGAATCTCATGATTTCGTTTCTGCTCTATAAAATTGGTTTCAACAACAGCGCCGGAACATCTTCAACACACAGCAGCTTCCCTGAGTTACCGATCGTGATACATCGGAGTTGTCAGGGGCGTTAAAAATCTCTCTCCACACACACACACACACACACACACACACACACACACACACAGAAAGAGAGAGAGGGAGAGAGAGAGAGAGAGAGAGAGATGTTGGTCCTGACGAATGGTCACCATTTAAAAAATTAATTGCAGCCTGCCCGCCAGACCCGATGACACGATCCACAGAAGAATTAAGTCGATTAATTTTGTGGTACAAATACCAGTCGTGTAATAGGCGAAACATTGTAAACTAGTCGAAATACCGACTGACACACAATCCGTGAATTCACAGAAATTGTCGTCGTTCTCTTTATTTATACAAGGAAAGTGAATTTCATATCATTTCTTTGAGAACATACTCTGGATTTTCGGAGTATCTAAACCAGACATTTAACTTTTTTTTTTTTTTTTACTGAGCCATACACACAACTGATTTCATCAAAGTGTACGGGCCTGAAAATGGCCGCAACGTCGAAACTAGTAGCCAAATATAAAATCTTAAGCACAGCTGGAGGAGTTTCATCTTCAATTTAAAAAAAAATAATAATTAACTGGTCGTAACTGCAACACCGTCAAATGTTTGTTGCAACTGAACTTCAAACGATCATGATTAGTAGTGACAAAAAGCTATTTTAAGCAGATGGTGACTCCATTTTGTCCTTAATGACAAAGCTGAGAAACTATGACGTTATTCAGTGTTATCTCCTGTTTTATTATATCTTTTAGACAAAACAGAAAATTAGTTTTGTCATACCGAAATCTGTTATAACTCTTTTTTGCCACTTTGCTTACAGAAGCGTTATAGTGTTAACTGGTTAGTATTGAACAATTGGCTATTAAATTTGTGTGGATCAAGTGACACTGTAATAGGTGCCAAAAAAAAGGAGAAGAAGAATTAACTGTGATAAAACTTCGTGTACAATTCTTGCCGAATTAATTAAATGGTGACCAAAGGAAAATCAAAAACCAAACTGTCGTAAATATTTGAACAGATTTTCTACTGAATAAGAGACGTGGGCCACACCACTTAACTCCTATAGACAACTAGTTTTCTGTACTTACTTGGTCATCTCCCTCTCCCCCTCCCCTCCCCTCCCCTCCCCACCCCTCCCCACCCTCCCCCTCCCCTGCCCCCTACCCCCCGTGTGTGTGTGTGTGTGTGTGTGTGTGTCTGTGTGTGTGTGTGTGTGTGTGAGAGAGAGAGAGAGAGAGAGAGAGAGAGAGTGTGTGTGAGAAGGGGAGGCTGGCAGGCAGAAGGGGGGGGGGGAGAGGGGTGGCGTATGCGCGTGCGCGGGTGAAAATTGTCCATGTGCTGGCGGCAGGAAGCGACGCACTGTGTCACATACAATTATGCCGCCCGAGCACGTGAGCCATTGTAACGGAGCGGCACCTCCCTGTCCCTGTCTTTCGGCGGAAGCACGCTAAGCTAGGACCCTGCCTGAGATATAACTGCCGCTGCAGCTTAAGCCGCCACGACAGCCTTCAGGCTACCACCAGGCTTAGCGCTTGCTTCCTCCACCAGTAGACAGGCAGCGGGAACCGTTTCAGAAATACTTTTCGGTAACATTATCCCTGACTGCTTCGTTAGGAGACTGCTGACTGCCTTCTAAGCACCCTCGCAGCGATAGTGTAAGATAATGCTGCGTTTTTATAAAAATCTTGATTATTTCATTTATATTGCGTTCAAGATAAATGTTGTTGTTATGGGAAGTGCAGTGCCTTCAGTATTCAAACAGCTGTAGTAGGCTCAAATGGCTCTGAGCACTATGGGACTCAACATCTTAGGTCATAAGTCCCCTAGAACTTAGAACTACATAAACCTAACTAACCTAAGGACACCACACACACCCATGCCCGAGGCAGGATTCGAACCTGCGACCGTAGCAGTCCCGCGGTTCCGGACTGCAGCGCCAGAACCGCTAGACCACCGCGGCCGGCTCAGCTGTAGTACTTTGTCTACCTGTCAGAGAGTGCTCTTTGGAGAGGCATATTTCTGATCCGATGAACTGCCGTTACGAAATATTCGGTCACTGCTGATGACGCCTCATTCAGGCAATGCACATTAACAAGTTCTCTTAAGATGTTTACATGCATAGGTGCACGTTCTCTGCCAGTTCCCAAATGCGGAAATAATCTGACCAGAAATGCAAGCTCTATAAAAAAGTGTTTATGATATATTTCTCCCTCTTCCACAAGTGACATTCGGGGAACAGACAGGTGGAACAATGTGTATGTGTGTGTTTGTGTTTTCTACAATACTCCGTACGTCGAGACTACAATCGCGACGTAAGTTCAAACACTATATTTTTCCAGCATATTTAAATCTCTATTTGGGTGAGGAACCTTCAAAATTACTTTACGGAAATGAATAAGGTAATGAAATAATCTCTCAAATGGAAAGCTTATTCATGAAACGCATTGGTCTAATCGCTCTAACCTGAATTCATATCCTACATAAACAGCAATCTCCAGTGCTCTGAAGAAGTGTGTGACCAGTTACTTCCCAATCTTCCATGTTTTGTGATTTTTTTTTCCCTGTTATACCATTTTATGGAGCGGGAGAGGAATGACTGGTGATTTACCGCTGTGGGTACAGTAAGCTGCAGTACCCACGAGGGTTTAGTGGGCATCAATATATTCGTAGATTCCCTGCTTAATACTGGTTCTAGAAATACAGTAAGTAGGCTTTTTCAGGCCAGCATCTGCCGCTTTCCGCTTTGCAGCAGTTTCCTAATGCTCTATCCTAAACATATAAACTTGTCCCCATTCACACTTTCCTTCCTTGTATATATTCAGAGTTACTCCTATTTGGCGCGGGTTCACACACTTTAAAATAGTGTAGGGTGGGTCGTATGAATATTTTGTAACCAGACCATTTTGTACAGTGATTTCATTTTCCCAGTATCCTACCAATGAACAGAAGTCTGCCACTTGCTTTCCGGGCGTGTGGTGCAGCCCACCATGAACACCTCTTCTGAGGCAACCTCTGCGTCACAGGAAGTACTTGCAACGTACGAACTCAATTATTTGTTGGATACATTTCGATCTGTCTTTCCCTACAATTTTTATTCTGTACAGCTCCCTCTAGTATCATGGAAGTTACTCTCTGATGTCGTAACACACGTCCTGTTTCAGACTTTGATAAAGGTCGGATTGTAGCTTATCGCGGTCGCGGTTTATCGTATCGCGACATTGATGCTCGCGTTGGTCAGATCCAATGACTGTTAGCAGAATACGGAATCGGTGGGTTCAGGAGGGTAATACGGAACGACATGCTGGATCCCAAGGGCCTCGTATCACTAGCAGTCGAGATGACAGGCATCTTATCCGCATGGCTGTAACGGATCGTGCAGCCACGTCTCGATCCCTGAGTCAACAGATAGGGACATTTGCAAGACAATAATCATCTGCACGAACAGTTCGACGACGTTTGCAACAGCATGAACTATCAGGTCCGAGACCGTGGCTGCGGTTACCCTTGACGCTGCATCACATGCAGGAGCGCCTGTGATGGTGTACTCAACGACGAACCTGGGTGCACGAATGGCAAAAAATCATTTTTTCGGATGAATCCAGGTTCTGTTTACAGCATCATGATGGTCGCATCCGTGTTTGGTGACATCGCGGTGAACGCACATTGGAAGCGTGTATTCGTCATCACCATACTGGCGTATCACCTGGCGTGATTGAATGGGGTGCCATTGGTTACATGTCTCGGTCACCCCTGGTTCGCATTGACGGCACTTGGAACAGTGGACGTTACATTTCAGATGTGTTACGACCCGTGGCTCTACCCTTCATTCGATCCGTGCGAAACCCTACAATTCAGCAGGATAATGCACGACCGCATGTTGTAGGTCCTGTACGGGCCTTTCTGGATACAGAAAATGTTCGACTGCTGCTCTGGCCAGCACAGTCTCCAGATCCCTCACCAATTGAAAACGTCTGGTCAATGGTGGCCGAGCAACTGGCTCGTCACGCTACGCCAGTCACTACTCTTGATGAACTGTGTTATCGTGTTGAAGCTGCATGGGTAGCTGTACCTGTACACGCCATCCAAGCTCTGTTTGACTCCAATGCCCAGGCGTATCAAGGCCGTTATTACGGTCGGAGGTGGTTGTTCTGGGTACTGATTTTTCAGGATCTATGCACCAAAATTGCGTGAAAATATAATCACATGTCAGTTCTAGTATAATACATTTGTCCAATGAATACCCGTTTATCATCTGCATTTTTTCTTGGTGTAGTAATTTTAATGGCCAGTAGTGTAATTTTTCGACATACAGGGTGACCCAAAAGTCCTTTAACAATTGAAAATTAAATACTTCATGAAATAAGGTACGTAGAGAGGTGAAAATTGACACACGTGCTTGAAATGACATGCTGTTTTATTGAACAAAATGGTCAAGAGATGGAGTGTCGGATACAAAAGCAATAATTGGCATAACAATTTATTTTTAGCAAAGGCGATGTCCTTTATAACAAATGCTCAACTTACCGGCTGACAGCTGAGGGGTTATGTTGAGTTCAGCACCGTACAGCATATTAGTAGGTATGGTAACAAACTGCAGTCGGATGTTTTCTTTCCGCATCCCTAAAGAGATCAGAAGATCGCGTTGGACTTGCGACGTCAGGTAACCCCCCAACCAATAAGCACACGGATTGAGCTCTGGGGACCTAGGAGACAAAGCATGACGGATAGGATGACCCAGCACGCGATCCTCACCTAACAATGTACGCGAGAGATCTTTCACACGTATAGCTGTATGGAGTGGAGCACCATCCTGAATGAAAGCCGTGTCATCCAGCAGGTGTTTACCAGCCGGGCTAAGGATGATCTCTCTCTCTCTCTCTCTCTCTCTCTCTCTCTCTCTCTCTCCCCTCCAGCTCCTTTGATACACGACTCTCATGCGGCGTCGCTGTCACTGACGTGTTGCTGTCCAGCACCATCTGTTGGCCAGTTTTTGCACTCGTTTTTGGTTTCAATAAAACCCCACGCCATTCAGGGACGTGTGCAATTTTTTACTTCACCTCCTACATTATTTCGTGAATTAGTGCGTTTTCAAATGTTAAAAGACTTTCGGGTCACCCTATATTTCTATAGCACCACATCCCAAAAGCTTCGATTACCTTCTCTTCCGGCATTTGCACAACCGATGATTCCTATCCGTACCCTTTCATACCACTACCCCTCAAAATTATTGCAGCCAGTTATTGGTATGAGCTAACTGATTCCAATGTGATCAACTGACATTGTAGTATTGGCTACTAAGAGCTTCGGTTTTGTAAAGTTCGCAATGCTACACTTACAAATATTTAAAAACAGTTGACCATACCCGTATGTTTTGAAATCTTCTCAGCATCTGAATGGATTTTTGTGGATCTTCCTTCAGGCAGTACTTTATTAGAGATAACTGAACCATCTGCGAAAATTCAGAGATTCTTAATATTTTTTGAAAGGTCATAATACACTATATGAACAGCAAGAGTGCCAACACGGTTCCGTACAGAATGCCTGGAATTACTTTACCTCCCGATAATTGTCCACGTGAGAACAATCCCCGGTTCTAGGCGCTTCAGTCTGGAACCGCGCGACCGCTACGGTCGCAGGTTCGAATCCTGCCTCGGTCATGGATGTGTGTGCTGTTCTTAGGTTAGTTAGGTTTAACTAGTTCTAAGTTCTAGGAGACTGATGACCTCAGATGTTAAGTCCCATAGTGTTCAGAGCCATATGAAGACCAATGCTGCTTCCTCCGTGCCATGGAATCATTAATCTCGTCACAAATTTCGTATGCTACATCATATAATTGCAATTCTGTTAATAATCGTCGTGGTCTGCGTCAAATTTTTTTCGCAATACAAGAAATAATGTGTCCACCTGCTAATCTTATTCCATGATTTTCAGGACAACACGTGATAAAACTGCAACCTGGATTTTGACAAGACTAATGTACAAGATGTCACTACTGGTTGACATGGAGAAGGTTGTTCTGTTCAAGGTATATCATTAAGCTTGAAGAGCAATCGTAAGCCAGGAACCTGGGTTCAGGTTACTGTTGAAATATCGGGACAGCACTTTTCAGGAGGAGTCAGACAACATATTATCATATTACTCCCCAGCCCCCCTTCCCCCCCCCCCCCCACCTCCAGCCTACATACGTCTCGCGAATTGACCACGAAGAGAAAATTAGGAAATTAGAGCCAATACAGAGGATTACCGACAATCATTCTTCCCACGCACTATTCGCGAGTGGAACAGGGTTGGAGGGATCAGATAGTGGTACCGAAAGCATCGTCCCCCACATACCATTAGGTGTCTTGCGGAGTATGATGTAGATGTTATGTATGGCTTCTGTTAATCACCTAACGCCAATTCAAGAGACGGCGATTTGCTCCTGCTTGCTCCTTGCACCACAAGTAGTAAAGAAAATGACATTTGTTTTTTCAGAGGAACGAAGCTAGCGTTCTGAAGTCAGAAGAAAATACCTTTCGTTGGTAAATCCTCCCCCTTTTTGTCATATATATAGTTCATTTCCAGACCACATAGTGGATACACACTTGTTCATAACCGTCTCACAATTAGCTGTTGTTGCAGTCCCACCCTGCAAACGGATGAGGTGCCCAGCTTCGGTAAATTGTCTGTGCAATAGTGTAGATATTTCTGAATTTGCGATGTTCTGGCAATATTTTAATACCAATGTTTTACTTTTATTCATAGTATGGTGGGAAGAAAGTATGGCTGTGATTTAACTCTTTAAGGGAATATACACAGCAGGAACTGGTATAGGCATACCGGTACGTATTCAAATACAAAGATATATCAACAGACAGAATACAGCGCTGCAGCCGGCAACGCCTATATAACACAACAAGTGTCTGGCGCAGTTGTTATATCGGTTACAGCTACTGCACCGGCAGGTTATCAAGATTTAAGTGAGTTTGAACGTGGTGTTACAGTCGGCGCAAGAGCGATGGGACAAAGCATCTCCGAGGTAGCGATGAAGTGGGGATTTTCCCGTGTGACCATTTCACGAGTGTGCCGTGAATATCAGCAATACGGTAAAACATCAAAATTTCGACATCGCGGCGGCAGGAAAAAGATCTTCAAGAACGGCACCAACGACGACTGATGAGAAATGCAACCCTCACGCAAATTGCTGCGGATTTCAGTTCTGGGCCATCAACGAGTGTCAGCGTGCGAACCATTCAACGAAACATCATCGATACGGACTTTCGGAGCCGAAGGCCCACCTGTGTACTCGTGACGACTGCACGACACAAAGCTTTATGCCTGGCCTGGGCCCGTCAACACCGAATTTGGACTGTCATGACTGGAAACATGTTGCCTGGTCGGACGAGTCTCTTTTCCAATTTTTATCGAGCGGATGGATGTCTACGGGTATGGAGACAACCTTATGAATCCATGGACACTGCATGTCAGCAGGGGGCTGCTCAAGCTGTCGAAGGCTCTGTAATAGTGTGGGGTGCGTGCAGTTGGAGTGATATGGGACTCCTGATACGTCTAGATACAGCTCTGACAGGTGACATGTATGTAAGCATCCTGTCTGATAACCTGCATCCATTCATGTCCATTGTGCATTCCGACGGACTTGGACAATTCCAGCAGGACAATGCGACACCCCATACGTCCAGAATTGCTACAGAGTGGCTCCAGGAACACTCTTCTGAGTTTAAACACTTCCGCTGACCACCAGACTCCCTAGACATGAACATTATTGAGCATATCTGGGATGCTTTGCAACGTTCTATTCAGAAGAGATCGCCATCCCTCGTACTCTTACGGATTTATGGACAGAACTGCAGCATTCATGGCGTCAGTTCCCTCCAGAACTGCTTCAGACATTAGTCGCTTCCATGCCACGTCGTGTTGCGGCACTTCTGCGTGCTAGCGAGAGCCCTACACGATAGTAGGAAGGTGTACCAGTTTTTTTGGCTCTTCAGTGTATAAGCCCAGTCACGCTTATAATGTTAATCGCCTTAAAATATGATCACAATAAGACAGAACGTGTTATTCAAAACATGTCAAAGACCAAAAAAAAGACGCACGATGAAGGAATTACCCGAAATGGATGAGAAATCGGTGTATGTTTTGTACATGAACGGACAAAGATATGACTACAATTTCAGAAAAATTGGATGATTTATTCAGGAGAAAGAGCTTCACAAACTGAGCAAGTCTATAACGCGCTGTTCCACCTCTGGCCCTTATTCAGGACACTGGACTCGCATTCGGGAGGACGACGGTTCAATCCCGTCTCCGGCCATCCTGATTTAGGTTTTCCGTGATTTCCCTAAATCGCTTCAGGCAAATGCCGGGATGGTTCCTTTGAAAGGGTACGGCCGATTCCCTTCCTCATCCTTCCCTCACCCGAGCTTGCGCTCCGTCTCTAATGACCTCGTTGTCAGGCAGTTATTCGGCTTCTCATTGCCGGGTAGTGTTGGATCCTGAGGCATATCGTGCCATATTCTGGCCACCTGGCGCTTTAGACTGTCGTAATCCCGAGCTTGTTGGTGGGTTTGTCCACAATGCTCCAAACGTTTTCAACTGCAGAGAGATCCGGCGACGTTGCTGGCCAAGGCATGGTTTAGCAAGCACGAAGACATGCAGTAGAAACTCTCGATGTTTGTAGGAGGGCATTATCTTGCTGAAGTGGAAGCCTAAGACGGTTTGCCGTTGAAGGGAAACAAAATGGGGTGCAGAATATCGTCGACGTATCGGTGCGCTGTAAGGGTGCCGTGGCTGACAACCGAAGATCATCACTGCTGGTTGTCAGGGCGTGTGGCGGGCGACAGATAGACAGGTATCCAACCGCTGCCAGTGGCGTATCCAGACACGCCTTCGCTGGTCATTGGAACTAACTTCGAAGTGGGACCCATCAATAAAGACAATTCTACTCCACTCAAAGAGATTCCAGGCCTAAGAAGTGTCTGGAGACGCCCTGGACAGCGGTGGGATGTCATCCTAACTGTCTCTCACCATTACGGACCGACAACCGGGGCTGATGTTCCAGGGTGTCATTTCTTTGCATCGTAGGATCCTTACAGCACAGAAATACATCGACTACACTACTGGCCTTTAAAATTGCACCACCAAGAAGAAATGCAGATGATAAACGGGTATTCATTGGACAAATGTATTATACTGGAACTGACATGTGATTATATTTTCACGCAATTTTGGTGCATAGATCCTGAGAAATCAGTACCCAGAACAACCACCTCTGACCGTAATAACGGCCTTGATACGCCTGGGCATTGGAGTCAAACAGAGCTAGGATGGCGTGTACAGGTACAGCCACCCATGCAGCTTCAACACGATAACACAGTTCATCAAGAGTAGTGACTGGCGTAGTGTGACGAGCCAGTTGCTCGGCCACCATTGACCAGACGTTTTCAGTTGGTGAGGGATCTGAAGACTGTGCTGACCAGAGCAGCAGTCGAACATTTTCTGTATCCAGAAAAGCCCGTACAGGACCTACAATATGCGGTCGTGCATTATCCTGCTGAAATGTAGGGTTTCGCACGGATCGAATGAAGGGTAGAGCTACGGGTCGTAACACATGTGAAATGTAAAGTCCACTGTTCCAGCCGTCAATGCGAACCAGGGGTGACCGAGACGTGTAACCAATGGCACCCCATACCATTACGCCAGGGGATATGCCAGTATGGCGATGACGAATACACGCTTCCAATGTTCGTTCACCGCGATGTCACCAAACACGGATGCGACCATCATGATGCTGTAAACAGAACCTGGATTCATCCGAAAACATGACGTTTTGCCACTCGTGCACCCAGGTTCGTCGTTGAGTACACCATCACAGGCGCTCCTGTCTGTGATGCAGCGTCAAGGGTAACTGCGGCCATGGTCTCCGAGCTGATAGTCCATGCTGCTGCAAACGTCGTCGAACTGTTCGTGCAGATGGTTGTTGTCTTGCAAACGTCCCCATCTGTTGACTCAGGGATCGAGACGTGGTTGCAAGATCCGTTACAGCCATGCGGACAAGATGCCTGTCATCTCGACTGCTAGTGATAAGAGGGCGTTGGGATCCACCAGGCGTTTCGTATTGCCCTCCTGAACCCACCGATTCCATATTCTGCTAACAGTCATCGGATATCGACCACGCGAGCAGCAATGTCGCGATACGATAAACCACAATCGCGATAAGCTACAATCCGACCTTTATCAAAGTCGGAAACGTGATGGTACGCATTTCTCCTTCTTACACGAGGCATCACAACGACGTTTCACCAGGCAACGCCGGTCAACTGCTGTTTGTGTATGAAAAAGCGGTTGGAAACTTTCCTCAAGTCAGCATTTTGTAGGTGTCGCCACCGGTGCAAAACTAGTGTGAATGCTCTGAAAAGCTAATAACCGAGCGAGGTGGCGCAATGGTTAGCACACTGGACTCGCATTCGGGAGGACGACGGTTCAATCCCGTCTCCGGCCGTCCTGATTTAGGTTTTCCGTGATTTCTCTAAATCGCTCCAGGCAAATGCCGGGATGGTTCCTTTGAAAGGGCTGGCCAATTTCCTTCCCCATCCTTCCCTCACCCGAGCTTGCGCTCCGTCTCTAATGACCTCGTTGTCGACGGGACGTTAAACACTAATCTCCTCCTCCTCTGAAAAGCTAATCATTTGCATATCATAGCATCTTCTTCCTGTTGGTTAAATTTCGCGTCTGTAGCACGTCATCTTCGTGGTGTAGCAATTTTAATGGCCAGTAGTGTATATTCTAGCTCCCATTTTGTTGCCCATCGTGGCAATCCATCCCGGCCTTACATTTTAGCAAGATAATGCCCGCCCGCACACCGTGACTGTTTCTACTGCATTTCTTCGTACTTGCCAAGTTCTGCCTTGTTCAGAAAGGCCGCCCCATCTCTCCTCAGCTGAGAACGTTTGGAACGTCACGGCAGGCCCCTCCAACCAGCTCGGGATTTTGACGTCTAAGGCGCCTCTCAGGAGGACACCCAACAATCTTGTCAATCAATGACAAGCCGAATAACTGCATTCATAAAAGCAAGAGGTGGACCATCTCTTTGTTCGTTTATGTACATCACATATACCGATATCCGTCGGTCCGCCCCCGATAGCTGAGTGGTCAGCGCGACAGACTGTTAATCCAAACGGCCTGGGTTCGATTCCCGGCTGGGTCGGAGATTTTCCCCGCTCAGGGACTGGGTGTTGTGTTGTCCTAATCATCATCATTTCATCCCCATCGACAAGCAAGTCGCCGAAGTGGCGTCAGATCGAAAGACTTGCACCAGGCGAGCGGTTTATCCGACGGGAGGCCCTCGTCACACGACATTTCATTTCCATCTGATGCGGATAATTCCGTCCTGGTGATGGGTATTTTTTTCTTTTTTTTCCCGTTAGAGTGTATATGCTATTGCCAGAGTCCGCTACGTACTGTACGGTCATGACTGAGACGGTGAACGATAAGACGACTGACGTGTAAACGTAAAAACAACAAAGTCTGTATTTTAGTTGAAATGGTCTGGTAGCCAGAAGCTAGGTAGTGAAGTTCTGAGCGTCTGGATTAGCTAATAAACACACAATAGCTTAAAAAATATTTATTAGAGATATGTTAGTGATGGAACGCTAATAGTGTGCCACAACAATAAGGACAATTGTGAAGAAGTAGTTCTAAACACGAAAACGTGCTTATGATTCGTAAATGAAGTTATAGTGTGACCTCCAGCATGTGACCAGATGAGAAGAAAAGCAGATGCGAACCAAAAAGCGGAAGGACTGTAAGTAATGACTTAGTTACATAAAAAACGAGACTTGAACTGTTTTATATCTACAAACAGCACGTACCAAAGCAAAACAGTATCTTTCTAGATCGCACTGAAGATGTCTTAAAGCAAAAATGGCGAAACGCATCTGGGAGAATCAAAATACAGTGTAGCGAGAAAAGACGGTTTTTATTTACAAAACAAATACTTTAACTGTTTCACAAGTATCAGGACAAATTTTATCACACCCGGGATAACTACCCTCAGCTCGTTCTCAGATTCGTTTCCCTCTTAAAAAAACTCACGGTGTCACACAACGAGAGTGCGATAAGCCTGGTAAGTTTCCCCAGAAAAATAACAAATTAGCTAGGGAAATTTATCAGAGCTCGCCATTAAACAAAAAAAATCTCCGCAACAAGCGACAAATCAAACCGGATCCACGAGGTGTTCACTGTACAGGTGAGAAGTCCTCACCGCACTGCCGTATCACAGCAGCCATGGCTCCTCCCAAGCCGTGCAGTAGAATTTTCCGTGCGCTATGCCTCAGCCAGCGAACCCTTTCGCCGCCACGAATATCAAAACACCACTGCAATACAGGCGTGTTTCACCGCTTTGCCACTGAAGCCCGTTGCAAGTACACAGCTACTAAGAGGAGCGCACCAGAGCTCGCGCCGCCTCAACGAACGCCATCCAGGTTTGAATTTTCCCTCGCCGTCGCTCAGCAAGCGAACCTACTGAGCATATGCTCCCAGCCATCCTGTCCGCAACGAGAGAGTTCACCACTATCGATATATGAGGCAAAGATAAATCGAACTGCCCCGCCACAGCTCATTAGGTATCGAACCGAATTTTTGCTGTCATTTGATTCATTTTGATACTTATGAACATGGACGTATGCCCTTTCGAAACACGTCAGTTTTAATGTGATCTTATTTTGTGTGATCAGATTTTAAAGTGGTTGTAAAATCATGTCAGTTGATATACCGGGTGATCAAAAAGTCAGTATAAATTTGAAAACTTAATAAACGACGGAATAATGTAGATAGAGAGGTAAAAATTGGCACACATGCTTTGAATGACATGGGGTTTTATTGCAACCAAAAAAAAAACAAGGTTCGCAAAATGCCCGACAGATGCGCGTCGTTTGGTGAGGATCGTGTGCTCAGCCGCCACTTTCGTCATGCTTGGCCTCCCAGGTCCCCAGACCTCAGTCCGTGCGATTATTGGCTTTGGGGTTAACTGAGATCGCAAGTGTATCGTGATCGACAGACATCTCTAGGGATGCTGAAAGACAAAATCCGACGCCAATGCCTCACCATAAGTCCGGACATGCTTTACAGTGTTGTTCACAACATTATTCCTCGACTACAGCTGTTGTTGAGGAATGATGGTGGACGCATTGAGCATTTCCTGTAAAGAACATCATCTTTGATTTGTCTTACTTTGTTATGCTAATTATTGCTCTTCTGATCAGATGAAGCGCCATCTGTCGGACATTTTTTAACTTTGGTATTTTTTTGGTTCTAATAAAACCCCATGTCATTCCAAGCATGTGTGTCAATTTGTACCCCTCTATCTACATTATTCCGTGATTTATTCAGTTTTCAAATTTATACTGACTTTTTGATCACACGGTAATTACCTGTAGGATTAAAACTGTGTGCTGGACCGAGGCTCGAACTGGCGACCTTTGCCTTTCGCCAGCAAAGTGCTCTAGCGACTGAGCTACTGAAGCACGACTCAGGACTAATCATCGCAGTCTTTGTTCCGCCAGTATCTCATCTCCTACCTTCCGAACTTCACAGAAGTTCTGCTACGGAACTTGGAGCACTAGGACTCCTAGAAGAAAGGATATTGTGGAGACGTGGCTTAGCTACAGCCTGGGAGATGTTTCCAGAGTGAAATCTTCCGCTTGCAGTTTGAAAGGTAGCAGATGAGATGTTGGCGGAGATAAAGTTTTGAGGAGGCGTTGCGAGTCGTGCTTGGGAAACCTCAGTCGACCACTTGCCTGCAAAGGCAAAGGTCCCGAGTTCGAGCCTCCGTATGGCACACAGATTTAATCTGCCAGGAAGTTCCATATTAGCGCATATTCTGCTGCAGAGCGAAAACGTCATTCTGGATTAGGTTAGTTCTTAGAAAACATTGTTATTGGGAGGAGAAAGTAATGCGTGGCGTATATGAGTATCGATATCTTCAACATCGTAAATTACACTTAGAGGACAATATTAAAATTAAGTGAACACTAGTATGCACGCAAGAATATAATATTCTGCCTCGGTCGCTCACTACATTCCGTCCCCATGCCAGTTTAACGAAATCATTAGTTGTATAACCACCATTTGCAGAAATGGGAAAAAGATATTTGTCACTATAACACCCAACCGTCCGCCGAACCCCGAGGAGAATTCTTTCAGACAGGAAACGACGGGTGCAAAACAATCGACGAGAGAGATTTCGCTTGCTCGTCGTTAATCTGTGTGAGCTACTCGCGGAAGGCATTTCTATTACAGCACGGGGAGGTGGTAAAGACACAACAAAGATGGGGGGCAGAGACATGTTATTGTCTTTTGGTCTCTGGAGATAAAATGCAGATAACGTTAATTGGAATCTCAGGAGATCGAAAGCCGAAAACTCATTACGGCGAGATAAAGATATTGCAATTAAATTAGTGCTCTCATCCCTGGCGTTCCATCACGGCTTTTTTGCTTCGGCTGAGAGTTTCCCGAGCTAACAGAGGCGAGGTTCTTACGCAAGAATGTTTCCTGCTCCGCGAGTAGGTGTGTTAAAGTTTTCAACTATGCGATTTCTGAGCAATTACGAAGCAATTTCTTCCGGGTTTCACTTTTCCATCCGGGATACACGGCACATGGCACACCACATACAATTTATTCTCGAGAATTGACTGACTGACTATTCCGAAAGACGGTGACATGTTTATAGCAAAAGTTTTTCTTCTTCAGTTTGCTGGACAGTTTTTTCCATTTTGTACATGTCCTTCACTCGCATGCTCTGAAACATTAAAATCAACCCCTTTGCTTTTTCACTCTCTTCAATATGCTTTTACTACTCCTGTATGAGTATTAGCTGGAAGTACAGTCAACTGTTTTCTATATATTTCTATCGTTTAGCAAGACTATTTTTGCTTAATTTCGCTCTGGATGTTTATTATTGACCCTGTGACGTTTGGTACTCCGTTGACTTCTCAAGCTCTGCTCTCTTGTACTTCATGCTTAAGTTATCAGCGTCTTTCCTAAAACTATACCTTTCTGACAGGTTTAGAATTTTCGAGCTCGCTCTCTCAATCCCATTACGCCCCCTATTTTTTTTAAAAAAATATTTCATCATTGCTAGGATACGGTATTCCCCAAATTCGTGCCTATAACTGGACGTTCCACAGTATTGTTGCCAACTATTTTTCTAATTATGATAATGTCGAGTTCATATCTTTGTCTTATTGTTTCCATCTACAGTTTATGACGATCTGAATTCTGAAAATTTTGTGTCCTAGCTGACTAAAACGATTTATAAATTCAGAAAAATTTTTCTTCTCTCGCTTATTGTCCTGAGTTAGTTCTCCAACAGAAACCTTTGGTTCTCCTGAACTCCAATCACTTTTCAACATCCCTTGACCATCAGAGAAATGACGTTTCCCATACAGTGCTGAACTGCAGTTGGGTGGCCCTAGTTTAAAATAAGCACGACACGAAGTGTTTCTTGAACGATTATTCACTACTCGAAAAACGCCTGATGCCATTCTGTTAACTTTTTAGTTCGGTCACCCTGCTGCATTTTAAGTGTATGACCAAACTGTACAGTAGTGAAAAACGCAAAAGGATGTTCTAATCCAAAAGACAGCCAGTGCAGCAAATTATCATCATTCAAGTAACATACCCTATTATTTGAATGATGATAACTGCAGGAAAAAATTGTCAGTAACTGACAAAAAATTACATTGTACTGTGTGACCAAACGTTTGGCTGAAACACTGAGTAGGTCCCAGAAGATTCTAATATTACGGTACAAGCAACAGTTGTATAGCACATGCTATAAGTTGGCAAAGTTTAGCTGTCACACTGTAAATGAACTCAAATTGTGCACAAGTGTGTGAAGTACCAGCTGGCTGTAAAAATGGAAGCTGACAGATGGACACTAATGGAAAAAATCGCCCATACTGTCGCAAGCCAGCACCCAGATTAATGCTAGAAACAGTGATGTAACTTCCAGAAAACCATCTCTCCCCAGGAGAGCTTCTGTTAAGTTTGGAAGGTAGGAGACGAGGTACTGGCAGAAGTAAAACTGTGAGGACGGGGCGTGAGTCGTGCTTGGGTAGCTCAGTTGGTAGAGCACTTACCCGCGAAAGGCAAAGGTCCCGAGTTCGAGTCTCGGTCCGGCACACAGTTTTAATCTGCCAGGAAGTTTCTTACTGTCAGCCAGTTCGATACATCCGGTGCTGCGACCTGGTGAGGATGGTGACGCCTCCCTTGTAGTAACATCGCAAACGTTAGCTGTTTACATACGGAGGCAGAGAAACCGTGCAGTGTTGTTTGTCCTACTGTCCTGCTCTCCTTCAGCTGAGATGTCAACTGGCTAAGCAAATACCGAGACAGCACGTGCTCGATGCTGAGCAGCTGATTTCAACGATGCCAGATCGCCAATGGTGAAGGTCAATCCAGTGATTTTGTGCGACGGTGCTTTAGAATCGTGTGACGTGGCTCTCTTGCCAAACTTGAGGGAAATGTACACATCTGTCTCTCTGGCATAGGTTCTTGTTTTCTGTCCTCCAGAATGAGTTTAAATAAGTGACGGGTTGCTAATTTTGGAAAAACTTACATTTGCTGTTGGCAAATATACATTAATATCTTAGTTAACATTATTCCAACCGAAATATCTACGTCTGCATTTTATTATTATTTAAAACAATTTGGGCTTTGAAATTTTGCAATTTAGTAGGCAGAAATTTGGTTATTTACAAAATTGTTATACTGACATGGTTTCAATAGAAACTTTAAATCAATGTTTGAAGTTACACTTAATGAGCTTTACAGCCCGCCAAATTGGAACTAAAAAAAAATGCTTCATTGTATCCTTACTCTTTAGAAAATATTATATTTTAATTAGGTATCGTAGTCATTGTACAATTAATCGCTTTCTCGTAAACGTCTTGCCTAAAAATCTCACTTACGCAAATAATTTGCTGTCGAGACAGTATTTAGAAACAGCTGAATATGTGGCAAACATAGTATGACGCATTACTGTCGCTCTTTGTGGTAACCAGATATTCATTTCAATTAGTGTGTCGTAAAACTTCTGTAAATAGTCATATGGGAATAATGTTTCCTTCAAGTACAGAACGGCAGTGAAATATTTCGCCCTGCTGAACTCTCATTCCCACGTCGAAACAAACGTAGGGTAAGAAATCCTTACTGTTAAGATCTTCAAAAGCTTACAGTTCAGCTATTCGTATCGAGAGTTAGCCCTTATCTAATTGGGGATGAATTTGAATTTCACTGCCTCCAAATTGTACGTCGGTGCGCCTGCCGCAGTGGCCGTGTGGCTCTAGGCGCTGCAGTCCGGAACCGCGCGACCGCTACGGTCGCAGGTTCGAATCCTGCCTCGGGCATGGATGTGTGTGATGTCCTTAGGTTAGTTAGGTTTAAGTAGTTCTAAGTTCTAGGGGACCTCAGATGTTAAGTCCCATAGCGCTCAGATCCATTTGAACCATTCGGAATTTCACCGATTAAAATTTGGTGTAAGGAGGTGCGGCCTCTGATGCTTCATGACGTAGTAATTTAATTTAGTTTGATTTCTTACTGCTATTTGTCTTTGTATGTTTATTGAACTGAAAATATCTGCACAACAGTGCAGGCGTTGAATCACACAGATAATGTTGTGGGTAGAGAAAACCAAAGACTGCGATTCATTGGCAGAACACTTAGAAGGTGCAACAGGTCTACTAACGAGACTGCTTACACCACGCTTGTCCGCCATGTTCTGGAGTACTGCTGTGCGGTGTGGGATCCGCATCAGGTGGGACTGACGGATGACATGGAAAAGGGACAAAGAAGGGCAGCTCGTTTTATTATCGTGAAATAGGGAAGATAGTGCCACAGACATGATACGTTAATTGGAGTGGCAGTCACTAAAACAAAGGCGTTTTTCGTTGCGACGGGATCTTCTCATGAAATTTCAATCACGAGTTTTATCCTCCGATTGCTAAAACGTTCTGTTGGCAGCCACCTACGAAGGGAGAAATGATCATCACGATAAAATAAGAGAAATCAGGGCTCGCACAGAAAAATTGAAGTGCTCGTTATTTCCCGCGCGCCGTTCAAGAGTGGAACGGTAGAGAGAAGGTGGTTCATTGAACGCCCTGTCAGGCACTTTATTGTGAATTTCACAGTAATCACATAGACGTAGATGTGCAGTCTGTCTTGTTTGTAATGAAACTTGTTCCTTTCACATACAGTGCTCGATAATGGCAACATTGCTTATCTTTCTGTCTGGGATTTGTTTTTTCCAGCAGTGTTTGTTCTGCGTTAACAGTGATACAGAACAGGACGGATAGGTTTATAGATGAAAAAGTGGCGTGAATGTGGATGCAATGGAATGGCGGCACTACGACACTACGCTGATGGTTCAAATGGCACTGAGCACTATGGGACTTAACATCTGAGGTCATCAGTCCCCTAGAACTTAGAACTACTTAAACCTAACTAACCTAAGGACATCACACAGATCCATGCCCGAGGCAGGATTCGAACCTGCGACCGTAGCGGTCGCGCGGCTCCAGGCTGTAGCGCCTAGAACCGCTCGGCCACTGCGGCAGGCGCACCGACGTAAAATTTGGAGGCGAGACTCGTCCGTGGCCATCATGCCTTTGCATAATCGGATTGTGCACCATAACGATTTTGGTAAGCTGTTATAAAGACAAAACTTTTATTTTCTCACGACATATAAATTATACTGGAGTTCTGTATTTTCTGAGCGTGAAACATCAAGTCGCTGCATTTGATTCAGTACATTCTCATTAATTCCGTCCTTTTCATGTCACCCAATTCATTTCTGTTGCTAATTATCCTTGCGATTCTCCTTTGCATGGACATATTCCCGAGCTGACAACCATGTTCATTCGGAAGGAACTGGACGAAATATCAGTGACAAAGAATGACAGACTGAGGTCTGGAGGCGTAGTCACGGGGACTAATGGGTAAGGCGACTGTTCACGAAAGGTGGGACACCTTCGAGTAACGATATGATAAATTCTGATTAGCTGCCAAGTATTCCTTCAAGCTGTGAAATCCCTAAGTCAGCTTGAGGAACTAGATAATAGCATGCAGGAGATTCACCAGTGCGCAAAGTCGATCAATACGAAAATGTTCAAACAGTTCTTGGTATACTGCTACAGTGACTTTATTTAATTTTAAACCCCACTACGCATTTCGATTATCCTGCCAAATGGATTATAATGTATTTACATGGTTTCAACTTTAATAACATAAACATTTTGTCTATTTGGTGAACAGTGCTCTGGAAATAAGATTGTGTTTCATCTTGTATGAATATCTGGGCTGATATGATTACTGCGAATATGTATATATTATAGCATTGGAAACTGTTTATTGACAAACGCATGTAATTCGCTACGACAGCACACGTCCAGATACCCACGTAATTTTCTTGCTTGACGAAAGCACCATGTCGAAAGACTGGAAAGTTGCTCAGATCACACCAATATTCAAGAAAGGAATCCGGAGTAATACTCTGAACTACAGACCCATATTAATAATATAGATTTGGAATAGGATTTTAGAACATACACTGTGTTCGAACATTATGAATTAGCTCGAAGGTAACGGTCTATTGACACAGTCAGCATCGTTTTTGGGAATCGCAACTAGATCTTTATTCGCCCGAAGTAATGAGTGCTCTCGACAGGAAAGCTCAAATTGATTCCATATTTCTAAATTTCCAGAAGGCTTTTGATATCATTGCTCACAAGATACTTCTAATCAAATTGTGTGCTTACAGAATACCGCTTCAAATGTGTGTCTGGATCCAAGATTTCTTATCAGAAAGTCACAGTACGTTGTAATCGACCGAATACCATCGAGTAAGACAGAACTGATATCCGGCGTTCCCCAAATAAGTGTTATAGGACCTTGCTGTTCTTAATCTACACAAACGATTTACAAGACAATCTGAGCAGCCGTGTTAGATTGTTTGTTGATGATGCTGTCATTTACCGTCTAGTAAAGTCATCATAAGGTCAAATCCAATTGCAAAATGACGTAGACACGATATCTGAATGGTGTGAGAAGTGGCAATTAACTCTAACTAGTCCGAAGTGGAAAGTCATCCACAGGAACACCAAAAAGAATCCAAATTTTAGTTACACGAAAAATCACACAAACCTAATGACTGTAAACTCAACTAAATATATAATGTTGTGAGGAAAGCAAAGCAAATACTACGATTTATTATCATACAGCTTAGAAAATGAACAAGTCTACCTAAGAGACTGACCTAAACTACGCTTGTACGTCCTCTTCTGCAGTACTGCTGTGCGGTGTGGGTTCCGCATCAGATAGAATTGACGGACGATATCGAAAAAGTTCAAAGAAGGGTAGCTCGTCTTGTATTACCGCGAAATAGGGGATAGTGTCACCGATACGATAAGCGTGCTGGAGCGGACTCATTAAAAGCAAGAGGATTTTGGTTGCGGCGAGATCTTTTCACGGAATTTCAGTCACGCACTTTCTCCTCTGGATGTGCAAATATTTTACTGTCGCCAACCTTCTTAGGGAGAAATGGTGGTGGTGATAAGATATGAGGAATGAGAGCTCGTACCGAAAGATTTAAGCGTTAATTTTTGTCACGCGCTTTTAGTGTGAGGAACGGTAGAAAAATATCCTGAAAGTGGTACGGAGAACTTAAGTGTGAACTGCAGAGCAATCATATACACTACTGGCCATTAAAATTGCTACACCAAGAAGAAATGCAGATGATAAACGGGTATTCATTGGACAAATATATTATACTAGAACTGACATGTGATTACATTTTGACGCAGTTTGGGTACATAGATCCTGAGAAATCAGTACCCAGAACAACCACCTCTGGCCGTAATAACGGCCTTCATATGCCTGGGCATTGAGTCAAACAGAGCTTGGAAGGCGTGTACAGGTACAGCTGCCGATGCAGCTTCAACACGATACCACAGTTCATAAAGAGTAGTGACTGGCGTATTCTGACGAACTAGTTGCTCGGCCAACATTGACCAGACGTTTTCAATTGGTGAGAGATCTGGAGAATGTGCTAGCCAGGGCAGCAGTCGAACATTTTCTGTGTCCAGAAAGGCCTGTACAGGACCTGCAACATGCGGTTGTGCATTATCCTGCTGAAATGTAGGGTTTTACAGGGATCGAATGAAGGACAGAGCCACGGGTCGTAACACATCTGAAATGTAACATCCACTGTTCAAAGTACGGTCAATGCGAACAAGAGGTGAGCGAGACGTGTTACCAATGGCACCCCACACCATCACGCCGGGTGATACGCCAGTATGGCGATTGCGAATACACCCTTCCAGTGTTCGTTCACCGCCATGTCGCCAAACACGGATGCGACCATCATGCTGCTGTAAACAGAACCTGGATTCATCCGAAAAAATGGCGTTTTGCTATTCGTGCACCCACGTTCGTCGTTGAGTACACCATCG
This sequence comes from Schistocerca cancellata, assembly GCF_023864275.1. Classification (NCBI taxonomy): domain Eukaryota; kingdom Metazoa; phylum Arthropoda; class Insecta; order Orthoptera; family Acrididae; genus Schistocerca; species Schistocerca cancellata. The sequence goes on from NC_064626.1 coordinate 740,789,203, forward strand.
CAGGCGCTCCTGTCTGTGATGCAGCGTCAAGGGTAACCGCAACCATGGTCTCCGAGCTGATAGTCCATGCTGCTGAAAACGCCGTCGAACTATTCGTGCAGATGGTTGTTGTCTTGCACACGTCCCCATCTGTTGACTCAGGGATCGAGACGTGGCTGCACGATTCGTTAGAGCCATGCGGATAAGATGCCTGTCATCTCGATTGCTAGTCATACGAGGCCGTTGGGATCCAGCAAGGCGTTCCGTATTACCCTGAACCCATGAACCCATCGATTCCATATTCTGCTAACAGTCATTGGATCTCGACCAACGCGAGCGGCAATGTCGCGATACGATAAACCGCAATCGCGATAGGCTACAATCCGACCTTTATCAAAGTCGGAAACGCGATGGTACGCTTTTCTGCTTCTTACACGGGGCATCACAACAACGTTTCACCAGGCAACGCCAGTCAACTGCTGTTGGTGTATGAGAAATCGGTTAGAAACTTTCCTCATGTCAGCACGTTGTAGGTGTCGCCAGCGGCGCCAACCGTGTGTGAATGCTCTGAAAAGCTAATCATTTGCATATCACAGCATCTTCTTTCTGTCGGTTAAATTTCGCGTCTGTAGCACGTCATCTTCGTGGTGTAGCAATTTTAATGGCCAGTAGTATAGATATAGAGCGAAACGCATCCTCGTCTCCACAGCTCTCTGGCAAACAGAATACACACGCGCATGTTTGAAACAAATGCAACCATGAAAAAATACTGTAATGGACCCGAAGATAATAGTAGGAACGTAGAAACACGCAGTGGTGTTAAAAATGATAATAAGACTGAGTGAAGCAGTATACTAAGAATTGTTTGTATCTAATCGCAGCCCTTAACAAGCAGTCAATGAGGGACATCATATTTGGTAGGAAAATATTTTGTCAGCAGAGTTGGATTACGTCAATCCCTGGTTTTGTACTAGACAGTCCATTAGCCAGGATTTCCGAGGGCAGCTGCCTCCCCCGAACTGCGCCGATTACCTGGTTAGACTGAGGCGTGGCGACGCCGCGGCCCGAGCTGCTGGGCACACAAAGGCGTCCGCCTCCCCTGGGCAAGCAGCACCATCTGCTGCGGGAGCGTGCTCATTAGGCGTCGCTGTGCGCCACGCCCACCCAGCTGGCGCCAGGCTGTGCTCTGCTCCACACGTGCTGGCTTCGCCTCGTCTCGTCCCGTGTGACTGCTGGCTACCAGCCGATCCAGTTATGCCACCGAAAACAAGTCTGCACTACTGTTACGACTACCTTTTCTCCAGGAGTGTCCAACATCACTTTGAAATTCACCGTTAAGTGCCTGGCAGATGGTTCGTTCAACAAGTAATAAAAATTTTTTTCTCTCGGCAAATTTTGGTTGAAAAAATGCAGACTTTGCTGTGGGACATCCTGGAATATTCCCTCTCCAGTCCCTACAGTTTCATGAAGTTCCCATAGGTGGCGACGCTGTACACAGCCTTCAAAATTGCGTCTGTAGCTGACGTGCGTTCCAAGCACAGTGCTGTCACTCAGTTTCTTTTTGGCGAAAAACCGCAGCACTGCCGATATTCATACACGCTTGCAGAATGTCTGCAGAGACCTGACACTGAACAAAAGCACGGTGAGTCGTTGGGCGAGACGTCTGTCGTCATCGTGTCAGTGTCGTACAAACCTGTCAGAACTCCCACGTGCCAGCCGTGCGCACATAGCTGCGGCTCCTGCAACGTGCGGACACTCTCATTCGAGATTCTCGACGAACCACAAACACCTCACTTCAAAACTGGACGTCGCTGCTAGTAGTGATGACACACTCGTCCACCAGTTCGGGTGCTCAAAGGTGTGCCCGCTGGGTTCCCCGCCGCCTAAAGAATACCATAAACGGCAACAAATGTCCCTCTGTGCGGAGTTGCTTGCGCCTTATGAGGCTGATCGTGGCAGTTCTTTCTCGTACATCATTACAGGCGATGGAACATCGGTTTATCACTTCCAACCAGAAACAGAACCGCAATCCGTGCAGTGGCGCCACACATCTCTGTTTGATGTCATCCTCGTGGTGCAACGATCAACTCTAGAATGTATTATGTACCCCAAGAAACTGAAGCCTGTTCGTCGCCAAAATATGAGACATCAAACTGCCTAAATAACATCGCATGTTACCCTCTGTCTACACAAGGAGATTAAATAGGACAGTATGAGGTATTCAATAATCTTTCGTTTATACAGCAGTGGAGCTCAAGGCCTACGTTCCCCAACGTAAAGTTGGAACTATTACAGAATAGCCCAGTTGAAACTAAAATGCAATGACAACCTAGTATCTGTGTGCAATAGTCCTCTATCTAAAAGATATAAAGCAGACCATCACATACGTAGATCGAAGTCTACATCAAACCATTGTCCAATGATTTCTGAAGGATTAAAGTTTAGGATTTGAAACATTTCCACATTCTAGCAACTGAACACCAACGCCTATCTGAAGAGTAGGCGGCCTTGAGGTGCACAACAAAGATTATTGAATATCTCTTAATGTCCGATTTAATCTCATTGTGAAGATAGAAGATAACATACGCTTTAGTTTAGACAGTGTGATGTCTCATATTTTGCTAATATTTATTCAGTATTATTAATTTTTTGTGCAATGAGCTGAACGTAGACAGCGAGCTATGCAGCGGTAGATATGTCGCATAAGAGACGATGTATTTCATCTGTAGATATCTAGAAAAGTCATGGTCTTCTACTCTTCAGATGGAAACTGCTGCATACAGATACTAGATATCCAGTGTGATTAGTTCTTCAGTACTTTCAGCTGTATACTGCTGCACGTAGACCTTGAGCTGCGGTGGTGCAATTATTTATTAAGGGAAGCCTCTAAGTATAAATTATTTTGGCTTTTACCGGATCTGTGGCGTATCCTATGGTTTATTCTAGTTTCCATCCACATTGGATAGCCTTTTTGTAGATTGGTGTTCTAAGACAAATAGTTGGCTACATTATTGCATTTCTTGCCATTAAGTTACGTATTAGTCCGTAACTTAAGTTAGTATAATGCAATAAATGAGCTTTCGTTGGTTTGTGAGTCAGGATTGCGTTTTTGTTTCTCATGTTCAGTATTCCTCGGCTATGGACATCCCCGTATTCAGTTTAAGATGGGGACTGTAATTATTTTCGACGGTTTTCCTTTGGTATCCTAGTTAGTATTCATGGCCCTGATACAGCTATCACATCACCTAATTTTTTTGGTGCACTAAATATGATACGTTCCACTATAATGGAATAATTTTCAGGTTGGTTGCTCTGCCTTCAGAGGTTTGATTGAACACCGCTGTATTTGATTTTAATAACTTACTAAATTTTTTTACCATACAGTCTATCCTCTGTTTCTTACAAGGTCTTTTAAAACATCTTATTTTTGTCTTGTAATTATGTTTGTCGCTTATTTGGCGATACTGTCAACAAAACATACTTGCAGTTTTGTTAGGATCAGTTTTGTTAGAGTACGAGTATAACACTAGTATCGTAAATATGGTGTATAGGTTTCTTAGTAGTATTCTGTCGTGAAGAAAATATTTTATAAACAATTTAGAGTTTCTTTCATATGTACATTTAGAATCATGGTGGTTTTTAAATTATGTATTTGACTTTTGCTGATAAATCTATGTACTGCAGCGACACCTTCTGTGGTTGGGCCACTTTGTCTCATGCTTTGGCCATTGACAGTCTTGTGGGGCCCTGGTAGGCATGACGTCTTACGTTATGGGAACGACGTTTTGGCGAATTGTGATGTACATAGTAATTTTAATTTTGAAGTGCCAACGCATCGCTCAAATGGTTCAAACGGCTCTGAGCACTCTGGGACTTAACATCTGAGGTCATCATTCCCCTAGAACTTAGAACTACTTAAACCTAACTAACCTAAGGACATGGCACACACCCATGCCCGAGGCAGGATTCGGACCTGCTACCGTAGTGGTTGCGCGGTTCCAGACTGAAGCGCCTAGAACCGCGTGGCCACACCGGCCGGCCGCATCGCGCATTTCATGTTTTATGTACTTGGAAGTTCCAATGGAGACGTTTTGTAAGTAGCTGACACCAAGTGTTTGTAATAACCTTTATGAAGGTATGTTTTCATTTGATTTTTCTATGAGTGAAAATTGCATTATTTGCATAACAGTTTGTAGCAGTTCTTGTAATTTTGTTACATAGCTGAAGATGGTAACTTAGTTTTACCGAAACCAGTTATCTACAATAAAGTTTTTTTTTTAATAGCCATTTCGGCTTAGCAGTTCTTCTCCTAACTAATCATTACAGATCGGTCCTTCGAGCTCATTATTGGTGACTCTCATTTCCATTCCACTCGTAAAGAGGGCAATGAGGGAGAATGAATGCCTCCATCAACATTATCTTGTTTAGGATTTTATGGGTTAATAATTACTTGTGTTGGACAAAAATATGGAAACACCACCAGAAATGAATCCTTGAACTTTAACACAGATTCCGGTCAATCCTGTAATTGCTTTGTTGTATTTGACCACGACGGCACCTGTGAAATATCCTAAGAACGTTGCAGGTGTTGTCAGTCATGGTCAGAACTCAGAATTGTGTTCTGTGTGGTTGTGAGTGCATTATGTCGGAGCAGCGTTTATTCCCCAGTGGTGTTGCTGTGTTCCAAGGCGGCAGGGCTCCTGTTTATACAGCTCGCATCGTCCGGGATTGGTTTCGTGCCCACCACATTCACCATATGTCAATATCAGTGAGCCCCTGTGGTCTACTTTGGAGAGAAAGGTGCGTGATCGCGATCCATCTCCACTGCCGTTGCCTGAACTTGCCACTATTTTACAGATGGTTCAAATGGCTCTGAGCACTATGGGACTTAACATCTGAGGTCATCAGTCCCCTAGAACTTAGAACTACTTAAAGCTAACTAACCTAAGGACACCACACACATCCATGCCCGTGGCAGGATTCGAACCTGCGACCGTAGCGGTCGCGCGGTTCCAGACTGTAGCGCCTAGAACCGCTCGGCCACCTCGGCCGGCACTATTTTACAAGAAGAATGGCATAAGGTTACCTCGAAAACCACGAAGGACCTTTATTTACCCATTCCGAGACGTCTGGAAGCTGTTTCGAAAGCCATTTTTCTTATCCCAAGACTTAAGTGCATTATTCTGCGTGTATCCACATTTCATTAAAACTGTCATTCCTTGGAGAGGTTAGGTGTTAATGATACTGTCGAACTCCTACCGATGTCCTAGTATGCCAGTTGCTAGTCGCAGTGATTTCCAAGCACATACGCTAGCGGGTTATCTATCCAAAAGGAAAAATGAAAGAAAAACTCGGGGTTCCACGCCTGTTAAGGGATTCAAACCCGTCAAACTTCGGTCCAAATGAAGCACAGTCGATAGCAGCCATCTCGCAATAACCAGGGATCGCACGGCTGCAACAGATTCAGCTTGAACAGCCAGACGCTGCTGGAATCGCAATCGGAGTTTGTTAACCTCAACTGGATTCGACAAGCTGCTTATCGTAGGTATCTTCGTAAATGAGGTGTAAAAGAAACTGAAAGGAAATACCAGGAATAATAATAGTTCCCCGTCAAAAAGTTGTTAAATGTGGACGCACTGTCTCTAAAGGCAAATTCAACCTCTTACATTTCGTAAGAGCTGTTAATACGGACGAATGTATCGCAGAGCAGTGATGCTAGGTTTTCATATTAGTCAGATTCTGTTTCATGATTTCTGGGTTCTTGGTAACGGAGGTTTTCTGTGAGGCAGGTCGTGGTGTTCGGCAACTTTTTGTTGAACTTCTGTTCTTCTTCTACATGAATTATCTATCACTAAGACGTTCACTGCTTCGCAAACGATTATGCCTAATGCTGGGACCGATCAAGATGGCGCAGTGCTAAAGGCAACGAACTCACATTCAGGAGGGCGGCGTTTGAAGTCCCCGCTCAGCTTTCTTTGTTATGGTTTTCTACAATTACCCACAATCAAGACAAATGCAGGGATGATTCCTCTGCTGCTTCTCTTGCCCAGCAGTAGTCTTCCATCTTTGCTTCCTTCCTATGCTAACGAGCGAGGTGGCGCAGTGATTAGCTCACTCACTCGTGTTCGGGAGGATGATGGTTCAAATCCGCGTCCAGCCATGGAGATCGAAGTTTTCCGTAATTTCTCTAAAATGCTTGAGGCAAACGCCGGAATGGCATGGTTCCTTTGAAAGGGCGCAGCAGATTCCCTTTCCCATTCTTGGACACAGTCCGAGCTTGTGCTCCGCCTTTAACGATCTCGATGTCGACGTGACGCTAAAACCTTATCTATCTTCCTTCCTTCCTTCCTTTCTTTTCCTTTCCTTCCTATGCTCGCGTTCAGGCTATAGCAGGAATGTTCCAATATTCGAAGCAATCCATTTTGAAAGCAATAAACGTTGAAATTCCTTAGTTAGCCATATCTCTATCCTTTCCCGATTCTTTTGCCGGTAGAGACGAAACTTTAATTAATAAATTTATAAATCCATACAAACTATAGAAATTGATGTACGTATGTTGATATGTGTGTTCCACACCTCCTCCTAAACGACTCGACCGATTTCAATCAAACTTGGTGCACACATCAGGTACTGACTGGAAATAATCCCTGTGGAGTAACAACCAGCGTCATACCAAACAGTGGGGCTGGAAAAGTAGTGCAAGCCAAGTCGTGAAACTACTCACACTTTAGTCATCCAGTTCTAACAACCCTACCACAACAAAGGTCAAATATTAACAATGATTGTGGTGTTGCTCACGCTGCTAAATACTGCATTTTCGGGCAACAACAAAGTTATTATGTGGCAGGTGCCATTAGAGCACAGTTAATAAAGTCATTTCATGTAATAATGAATAAACTAGGCACTCATCTTTTCGTGTTTCCCACGCTGGTCTCGTTGTAAAATCATGGCTCAATCGTCGAAAATCTAGGTGGTGATGGTTCCAAGCTCGGATGCAAAGAGGCCTAGGTTTTATTCTGCGATATTCAAAAGTTTTATAGATGTGTTTCACAAACCATTCTTGAAGATTAAAACTTTGAAAGTTAGCACAATGGTGATGTAAAAATAATCAGCTATCCGAATTTAAGTTAAACTTCTTTTTTATTGCTTTTGTTGTAATATTACGTAACACAAAAATGGTTCAAATGGCTCTGAGCACTATGGGACTCAACTTCTGAGGTCATCAGTCCCCTAGAACTTAGAACTACTTAAACCTAACTAACCTAAGGACATCACGCACATCCATGCCCGAGGCAGGATTCGAACCTGCGACCGTAGCAGTCGCGCGGTTCCGGACTGAAGCGCCTAGAACCGCTCGGCCACCGCGGCCGGCTCACGTAACACACAAAACATCACTTCACAATACAAAACATACTTGAAAACATCTTCCTCTCATTTTATAAGCTAACTACAATATGCGTCTTTCCAACACGACGTCCAAGACTTGACCTTCTCAGGATCCGACTCTCTAAGAACTAACTAATAATCGCTTACGCGCCCAAAAATCAGAGTTACAAAAACGTCAAGGATCATAGTGACAAAAGAAAGAATACACATAAGAATAATATCATTGCAATATAAACATATCGATGTATCAAAGTACCTCTACATTAATGAAATCAAATCTGAATGTTGTCTCATAAATGTTAACTATTGTACAGAAACACAGTAGAATATTGCTGGTATCGAGAGGTTCAGGTGAAGTGCCGTAATGGTTGCGTAATTCAAGTACCATTACACAGTCTTTAAGAATGATAACACTTAGAGACTTGTAACAAACTGCACACATAATTTTGAATCTTTACGAAAATTTTCTCGCTGACGACCTCCACAAAGTGATGAAAGAAAAAACGTTTATCGTTGACTTCATTTTCTCTGTTCATGCTGTAAAAGTACCCCATGAAGCATGATGTTTTAATTTATTACTACCACTGTATTCATGACGCATTTTTTCAGACAATACTCACATACATCACTGATGGTATCAGAAATATTATATCACTGTACGACACTTAGCTCAGGAGATATGATGTCAAACACTGAGACGTGTGAAAAACTGCCGCATCATACATGACTTTTAATTTATTAGCTCTTTGCTACTATAGTCACATCACATTTCGCAGACAGTAGACACACATTATTTTGCAGGTACATCCAGTGATACATCATTGTGCAGCTCATAGTTCAGGAGATAACGTCATAAACTTTAAGCTCCGTGAAAATGAAATTGCGGGGCGAAATTACCTAGACTTACAGGTGAGATCATGTAAAAATACGTTTGAAATTAGTTAAATGTGTGAGGAATATATTTGAAATCTGCGTTTGCGGGCAAAGTCACGGGTAAAAAGCTCATCCTGAACCTCTGGAACGATTTCAATCGAATTAGGTACACATTTAGTTGCAATCCGGAAAGAAATGCTGAGGAGGAAGAACGACCAGCCTCCTACAGTGGTAAGTGTGATAACGTGGTGAGAGAAGGGAGGACGAAGAGATGGACGGATAGCAAGGGAGGAGGAGTAGATGGGCAGTGGGAGGGAAATAGATGGACAGTGGGAGGGAAATAGATGGACAGTGGGGAGGGAAATAGATGGACAGTGGGAGGGAAATAGATGGACAGTCAGAGGGGAGAGGAGATGGGCAGACACAGGTGGAGGAAGAGATTGGCAGATAGTGGGGAGGAGGAAATTGACATAGAAAGGGAGGAGGAGGAGGAGATGCACTTAGAATGGGGGAGGAGCAAATCTACAGAGAGAGGGGGAAGGAGAGGGGCAGGAGGAGATAGACAGAGAATGAGGGCTGGAGGAAGTGGCCAGAGAGATGGGGAAGGAGGGCATGGACTAAAAATAGACTGGAATAAATACACAGCCGTGCATCGCTAGTTACTCAGCTAGTAAATTAATGAAATTGGTGACGACCACGATCGAAGTCCTAGAAATCAGACGTCATTAAAGAAAGTGAGCATTCTTTTTAGAAACTGGACATAACAGGCAATTGTGTTGTAACGTTTTCTTTTGGTGAAGTTTGACGAGATGCAGACTCAGGCGAAAAACAATGCGGCGGTGTGGCACATTTTATCGGTTGTTTGGAGAAGCGTCGGAAATGGTAGTATTGGAAAGATAGGGCTGCTTTGGCACGGAGGCACGTCCACGGAGCAGGCCGTGCGCGAGGGCCACCCACGCGGCGGCTCTAACGTAATGTAACAGCGCCTCCAACCGGCACCACTTGTCGAAAGGTGGGATGGCGGGCCCGTCAGCCGGAGATGATGCCCCTAACGGCCCGCGACCGCGCCACGCCGCATTCCGGCCGCTGCTTTATCACCGTCCAAAGTCCCTGCAGCCACACACATACACACATCCTGCCGCCGCCCCGGCCCGAATTATAGCGTTCCGCTACAAAGGCCACCGCCAGGTGCACCTGGCCGCTCTGCTCACCACGCTGCGCGGCAGCCACGCCCCGGCGTAAGAAATAGCAACGGAAGAAACCAAAATAAACATTCGAAGTCCTTGTTATATATGAACGAGATCGCAGCAGATTCAGTTCTAGGGCAGTGGGGTGGTGGAGAGGGCGAGCGGCATCAAACACACACACACACAGTTTCTCTGACAAATGCTGAGACTTCGTTTTTTTTTTTTTTTTTTTTTTAATTTGAATGTGTGGTGTCTGATCTTTCGGACAAGTAACTGATTTGCCCCGATGGGCAATGAATCCCGCCCTTCAGTGTGAATGCCTGTTTACGTTCAGTCTCCAGCGGAAATCTAAAATTAGGGAGGGTGGAGAGCATAGATGGCGACTGTGGATAGGTGGCTCTAGATGGGAATGTGAGTCAGTCGGGTAGCATGTCGAGATGTTACGCGCACTGGTGATAAACACTGTGTCCTGGTGGTGCATTGGTTGACGCAACTGCCTAGTAAGCAGGAGATCACGGGTTCGGTCCAGCATACATTTTCACTCAAGGCAGCTGATTCTATATAAAATTCTGATGCAGCTGGTATCATTAGTTCCTCACCTTCATTCCCTTTCTCCCCCCTCCACCTTCAATTTACATAACATAACTTTCTACCCCAAAAGTTAGGCCCCAGTGTAATGGTCAACGTGGAATCCCAGTTGGTTATGTTGCAGTGATCAAGTGGCTGTCGGACTGAATTACGTACTTGGTGCACAATATGAGCAATGTTAGATAATAGTTCCGCGTTCTGGTTCCGACGGGCCCAACCTACCGCCATGTCATCCTCTGCCAATGGCGTCATTGGATACGGTATGGAACAGCATGTGAAGTAGTTCCTTAGTTGGCCGCAGAAGGCAGAGCGCATCCCGTACCAGTCCTCTAACCAACGAAAAATCCGTGTCATGGCAGACAGCCGGGCACACCAATCAGCTATGAGGAAGACAATTTGTCCAAGGTTCTACCGACAAAAACATCCCACTGTGTATATACAAAGTCTGAACCGACGAATAAATTTTTTTACAAAGACCAGGAATTGAACCCGGTCTCCTTCTCCCTAGGCAGATGTGCTAATCACTACAACACCCTGGCAAAGTGGCTTTGGACGCTGCACGGACTACCCTAGCATGCCTCCCTACTCAATCAAAATTTCAAAAAATGGTTCAAATGGCTCTGAGCACTATGGGACATCTATGGTCATCAGTCCCCTAGAACTTAGAACTACTTAAACCTAACTAACCTAAGGACATCACACAACACCCAGTCATCACGAGGCAGAGAAAATCTCTGACCCCGCCGGGAATGGAACCCGGGAACACGGGCGCGGGAAGCGAGAACGCTACCGCACAACCACGAGCTGCGGACATCAAAATTTCCATTCACGGCTCAGGCTACTTGGTATTCCCCATAAACACGAACGGCGTTACAAGGTATTGAAATAGCACCTCAGCATCAAATGAATTTGGCCTGAGGAGGGACGCTTGCTAGGGTAGTCTGTGCACTTGTGCAGAGTCTCTGTGCGAGGATGGCGAATGGTTAGCGCTGCTTAGGGAGCAGGAGACCCGAGTTAGAACTGCAGCCATGGTACAAATTTTCATTAGTCGCATAAATCTGCATGTATGAATACATCATAGATGTTCCAGACTTGAAAACGTCTCTGGAAACATATAGCTTCATCTGATTAAAATCATCGCATATCGATACCACCAGAGCATCAGTTATATTTTTGGTACGCAATCCTCCCTACTTTTGCACCAATGTACAGAAAAAGTACCAGAAGCGTTCATGATACAAAGATTTTTTTTAAAGCTTCTAGTACGTATTGGACGAATCTAAACATCAAAATAGCAACCTTCCTTATCAAACCTTACACGAATCTATTTTGTAGGAATGTTTGCGAATTCGAGCCTCAGAATTTCCATTCCATTTAGATTCTGGATTTCAATGCTTCCCCACATCCCACATCATCATCGTCGGTCGAGGCGATCCTACGCCAGATCCTGGTCCAGCCTTTCATTTCTTGAGACTCTGGAGAGGGTCTGAGTTCTTTCAAGGTAACAAGTCTTGAGAGAGTGACAAATTTGGCTAAAGTTTAGTTTTCTACTTAATCCTCTGCTGAAATGAAAGCGCTATTTAACGATTTCTAACGGAGATCAGAGCCAACATTTTTTTGCTGACACAAAAATTTCTAATTCCTTGTGGTGTAACTGAAGGAACAGTTTTGAGTAAATGGCCCAAGTGTGCGTATTTCTGAGTGTCGTACCGTCTAAGAAGAAACATGGGATTAAGAATAAAATTACTTTCGAAATAAAGTTTGCTGATTAGAAGAGAGATGCATTGAAGTGCGACGTCAGAGTTTACTCATCACTGAAATGGCGCTCTTTAAAAGAAACAAACGGGCCACACATTTTATAGGATACGTAATCAGTTAACATGAAAATACCTGATATTTTAGTCAGGTGACTTGCTGCATCTGTCAGGAAGTTGAACTGCATTTTAGACACCAGCTGTAGGAATTATTCTTTCTTTTACCGGTTTCGGCCGTAATGCCCATTGTCACGCAGTGTACTGCTTTTGCTTATGGTCGTTAGAACCGAAACCTGTAAAAAAAAAATAAAGAATAATTCGTACAGCTGGTGGCTAAAACGCAGTTCTTCAAAATGGAAAAATTTATTCATGCCAAAGCAACAGGCGTATGTGTTCAACGTTTGTTAAAATAACGATGTAAAGTCCAACCATTCATTTCATTTAAGGAAGTGATCGTGCTCTTGTTACCATGGCATTACAGTGAACTGGAAGTGCAGTGAAATTAAGTATGCATTGCGCAGAGTCAGTATAAACAGCTGGAAGCCATTTGCCGCATATGTAGCTCGATTCATTAGTCCATCACTGGTGGAAGTAAACATGTGGGTAACTTTTCAAATGAATTTACCGTTAACGGAGACGGAGTCAAAGTTTGTATGGGATAATGATAGAGATGTGAAGACAAAGTAACGTTGAAGTAATGTTCTGGAATTCATACCAGTGGTGCAGGGAAGGTACAGGAAACTTGTATCAGCGTCGGCAGACAGACTTTTCAACGACGCAAGTCCCAAAACGCGTTCTAATTCAGCATAGTCTGACTGAAAGGCAAACCTTACAGTAGGGGTTTCCAGTCACTTTCTAGATAGAAGTATTGATAAGATTCCTGACACTTGTCCATACGCACATCTTTGTTAAGTAGAAAGTTATGCCTATCGTTTCATCAATAAACAATCTTGACTTTTTCTTTTTTAGATATCTAGGCGTAGCAGATTTAATACTGGAAACAGCTTTCAGCTTGTCAACAACTGAGCATCCAACAGATAAACAAACACTGATCGACCAAAACGAGAATTAAATTACAAAACAGTCTTTCCCAAAATTATCTTTTAATGAGTTTCTTGTAATTAGTAGTGATCGCGGCTGCATTTGCCGGAGCAGTTGTGGTTCTCCACTATAATCGGCTTAAGTTGGATCTTTGCTGCTCGCCCACATACCTAATACATACTCAAGGGGTCGGAATGATATCCAACGAACACTTACGACGCTTCAACTCCTACCTAGGCTTTTAAAATAAAGTTTTTAAGAGTGGCAGTGGAATGCCATGACGGTTAACTGTTAAACGTTTATGGCTCATATGTGTCAAAGTGTTTTCCAAGAGCCGTCCCATTTCGAAAAAATGGTCCAAATGGCTCTGAGCACTATGGGACTTAACTACTGAGGTCATCAGTCCCCTAGAACTTAGAACTACTTAAACCTAACTAACATAAGGACACCACACACATCCATGCCCGAGGCAGGATTCGAACCTGCGACCGTAGCGGTCACGCGGTTCCAAACTGACGCGCTTAGAACCGCACGGCCACACCGGCCGGCTCGTCCCCTTTCGTTACTGAAAATATAGTCCATCGGAGAAAATCTGTAAATATTCCTAAATAATTATGATGCTGGGCTGATTTCAAATTATTCTTGTCAGCACACTTGAGAATTAAATTTCAATTAACTCTTTACTATCCTCAGGCATGTGTGCAGTGTGTGATGATCGTAGGACCATTTCGTCTTAACTGACTCACTACCGTTATATTCTATCAACTACCGTCGAAGACTCTGCATCACAGACTAATTTTTATGTCCCACCATCTTTCAGCATACGGAGCTTAGCATCGCACCCATCGCCGTGTCCCGTCAAAAGTTAAAGCTTCGCGATTTGCTGTTCACGCTGCCCCCTCCCAAAGTTCAAGTCCTGAATGTAGCGCTTCTCAAGACACATATTTAACCAATGCGGCTAAACTGCCGCAAAGCCGACCCATCACACAAACGCGTCTCGCACGGCGCCCACCCCTTCCAAGTCCTTTGCTGTGTCTGACAGGATTAAAATATGATCGGCAAACCTCAAGATTTTTATTTCATCTCCCGGAACTTTGATTCCTGCTCCAAATTTTTCTTACTTTGCTTTATTGCTTGTTCAGTGTTCAGATTAACATCGGGGATAGGGTACAACTCTGTCTCACTACCTTTTCAACCGCTGCCTCCCTTTCATGCCCCTCAACTTTTTAACTGCCGTCTGGTTTCTTACAAGTTTAAATATCGTTTCGCTCCCTGTATCTTACCCCTGCTACCTTAAGAATTTCAAAGACAGTATTCCAGACAACACTGTCAAAAGCTTTCTCTAAGTCTACAAACACTACAAACTTAAGTTTGCCTTTCCGTAACCAATTTTTTGACACAATGCCACTATTGGCTCTTGTGTGCACATTTCTCCGGAATCCAGTTTCAGCTTCCCCGAGGTCGTCTTCTACCAGTTTTTCCATTCTTCTGTAAACAATTCGAGTTAGTATTTTGCAACCGTAACTTATTAAACTGACATAAACTTTCGATTTGTGAACAAAAAAATGGTTCAAATGGCTCTGAGCACTATGGGACTCAACTGCTGTGGTCATAAGTCCCCTAGAACTTAGAACTACTTAAACCTAACTAACCTAAGGACATCACACACATCCATGCCCGAGGCAGGATTCGAACCTGCGACCGTAGCGGTAGTGCGGTTCCAGACTGTAGCGCCTTTAACCGCTCGGCCACTCCGGCCGCCATTTGTGAACAAATTGACACTAAACACTGCACAGGGTGAATCAGCACTCAATAAAAAACTTTCAGAGGTTGTTCAGGAACACTCTCTGAGTATTTTTATACACGGAGGCGATAGTGCCCGGCGGCACGTTACAGAGTAATAATGTAATTATGACTTAACCGGATTATTACCGCAGTCATCCATGTATCTCATAAAATACCTTCACAACAGTTAAAAATCTTGTATTATGCAATCACGAAAACATACCATGGAAAACAGAAAGTCCTAAGTGCAGATACAAAAAGTACTGTGGCGTGGTTGTTGCACTGAGGTGAGCACACACACACACACACACACACACACACACACACACACACACACGAGGTGCTTGTCGGCCAGCTCTTATCGGTAAACCTATTCATAGTACTGCCGTGTATCTCTGTTAACGTACAGCCAACATTATCAGAAAAATAAACCCCAAACAGAACCGAGCTGTACTGAATGCAAACTTAACGGCAGCGAGCTAAGCATTACTTGTCAACAGCAGTTACCGTGAGAGCGAACGGAAACACACACACTGCGCATACCGTCGGCATTTGTATTGTTGCCCACTACTTTCGGAGCAACACGCATACAAAACTAATTGGAGCAAGAAACCAAACGAAGTGCAATAACTTTAATGAGCCACCGGAGACCGTTGATCCCTTATACCAAAATGTTCAGAAGCTGTCCCTGAACAACCTCTGAAAATTTATCGGTGGAGTTCCTGTTTATCCTGTACATACCACCTATATATCCCACGAGTTAGCATTTGCATAAAGCAAGAATTTTGGAACAGTCAAAACACATATTAATTTTGTGTTGCGTCTTTCCTGCGAGACAAGTCCCCATCTTCGTAATAATGGATTCAGAAGTGAAGCAGCATTTCGGGTTCTTGCGTAATTGACGTTAATAGCACGTATTTAGCGTCATCTAATTTTGATATTGATTTACATTAACCCACAGATGTTTACATTTATTATTATAGACAGATCTTAATTGTAGTGAATGCTACTGTGTAACGTTGATAATTATGTAGCTTCTCAAAAGTAATCAAACACGGTGTTTAGTCACACACTCCCACCAGCTAAGAAAACGTGTGAATAATGTAAGTGAATGCATTTATAGACAGCAAGCGAGATCTTCTGACACATTACTGAGTGTCGTGTCATTTTCATTGGTGAAGTGAATTAATTTCAAAGCATTTTAATGATATAGATTTTTCTATTAACTATACCTCTGGAACCGCAGTTCGTATTAGAGAAATCTCGTAATTGTTATTTCCCCTCAAGTTTGATTTCCCTTTTTGCCTGCTGAATATCATTATCCTTCATATTGCGACTATACTGTGACAAATATAAAATGTCACTACACCATTTTTACAGTCGTCAGAGAGTGGCAATTCTTACAGTTTAGACAGCACGCATAGTTCACAATGGCCGGGTTTTTCCCACCACAGCAACAATAACAGCCCATCTTCTTCGTTTACGTGAAGCACCTCCCCCCCTTTCACCCCCGACCCTCCTCTCCTCATCACCAAAACGTTGAACGTGTTCCTTTGAGCAAGCTGTTAGCCGTCCGGCGCGCGCTGACTCACCCCTCGTAAATAACCAAACCACCCTTCTGCTCACGCATATCGACACGTCGTCTGATGAGAAGTTCTTCTCGTTATGTTTCAGACTGTTCCATATTCTTAACGCTTCTGCGAATTTACGCAACAGGGTTTCTACAAGAGTACAATCGTCTTTCTTTCATACGTTCCCATTTAAGTTCCCCGAGCATCTCTGCTATATCCACCCGTTAGGATACTAGCAGAGTGTCTTTGAATTCTTTGGACGGCTGCTGTCACACGCACAGTACTTCATAAGCACTCCAGATGCTGAAGCAGTGTTTCCAGAACTGGCCTACCAAGCGTATTGTAAGCAGTTTCCTTTACAGATGTACCTCGCTTTCTTAAATCCCCTCCAACAGTTCTGCCTTCCATTCGCTTAGCCGACTACTCATTTATCTGTTTGTCCCATTTCCAATCACTTTTCAGCATACTCTCTAAATATTTGAACTATGTGACGAATTCTAGACTTTTACCACTATCGCGCTCTTTTTCTTTGTTATGGACTACTCGATTCATTCACAAATAATGAAAACTTGCGATGATTACAACAAGGTAAAATAAAACTTAAGTCCTTCTGAAGGCTCATCCACTTATAATTCTTAGTTGTAGGCGACAACACTGCCAATCAACAATTTTATAGTGTTGCAAACACTATCCGTTAAAATCTCGGCATATATGGAGATTTTTAGTGATCCTATCACACTTTCTTGGGGTACACCCCGTATTTCTCTTGTTTGCGGTATAAATTCGTCATCCAGTATCACTAGGATAGACGGTAAATCATCGAGTAGAACAGAAGTGGTACCTGGCGTTGCGCAAGGTAGTGTCATAGGCCCTCTGCTGTTCCTGATTTACGTAAATGATCTAGGTGATAAACTGAGCAGCCCCGTTAGATTGTTTGCGGATGACGCTGTAATTTTCCGTCTAGTAAAATCATCAAACTATCAATTCCAATTACAAAATGGTCTAAAGAGAATTTCTGTATGGTGCGAAAAGTGGCAATTGGCACTAAACAAAGAAAAGTACGAAGTCATCCACATGGGTACTAAAAGAAATCCGATAGATTTTGGGTATACGATAAATCGCACAAATCTAAGGGCTGTCAATTCGATTAAATACCTAGGAATTACAATTACGAGCAACTTAAATTGGAAAGACTACATAGATAATAATGTGGGGAAGGAGAAACAAAGACTGCGCTTTGATGGCAGAACACTTAGAAGATGCGACATACCCACTAAAGAGACTCTACACTTGTCCGTCCTCTGCTGGAATACTGCTGCGCGGTGTGGGATCCTTACCAGGTGGGATTGACAGAGGACATGGAAAAAGTGCAAAGAAGGGCAGCTTGTTTCGTGTTATCGCGTTATAGGGGTGAGTGTGTCACTGATATGATACGCGAGTTGGAGTGGCAGTCACTGAAATAAAGGCGGTTTTCTTTGCGGCGAGAACTATTTACGAAATTTCAATGACCAACTTTCTCTTCCGAATGCGAAAATATTTTGTTGACATCCACCTAAGTAGGGAGAAATGATCATCATAATAAAATAAGCGAATAAGAGCTCGAACGGAAAGATTTAGGTGTTCCTTTTTTCCACGCGCCATTCCAGAGTGGAATGTTAGAGAAATAGTATGAAAAAGGTTCGATGAACCCTCTGCCAGGTACTTATGTATGAATTGCAGAGTAACCGCGTAGATGTAGATGAGCTAAGTCCTGTTAAATTCTTTGAGCCCCTTATCATATTTGTGACGATACTCCGTATGATAATATCTTCGGCGTACACTGAGGTGGCGAAAGTCATGGCATACGTCCTAACGTGTCGGACCGCATTTAGCCCGACGTAGTGCAGCAACTCGGCATGTCATGCACACAAGAAGTCGTTGGAAGTCCCCTGCAGAAGCCATTCTGGCTCTATAGCCGACCGTAACTGCGAAAGCGTTGCCGGTGCAGGATGTTGTGCACGAACTGACCTGTCGACTACATCCCATAAATGTTCGATGGGATTCATGTCGGGAGATCTCAGTCGCCAAATCATTCGCTCGAATGGTCGAAAATGTTCTTAAACCCAGTCGCGAACAACTACGGCGCGGTGACACGGCGCATTCTCATGGGAACATTCAGTCCATGAATGTCCGCAAACGATCTCCAAGCAGCCGAACATAACCCTTTCCAGTCAGTGATCCATGTAAACACAGCCCACACCATTACGAAGCCGCCACCAGCGTGCACAGTGCCTTGTTTACAACTTGCTCCGTGGATTCTTAGGGTCTGCACCACACTCGAACCCTAGCATCAGCTATTACTAACTGAAATCGGGACTCATTGATTTGGCCACTGGTTTCTTGTTGTTTAGGGTCCAATCGACATGGTCGCGAGCCCAGGAGAAGCGCTGCTGGCGATGTCGTGCTGTTAACAAAGGCTTTGGCGTTGCTTGTCTACTGCCATAGCCCGTTAACGCCACATTTCGCTGCACTGTGTTAACGGATACGTTCTTCGTACGTTCCACGTTGATTTATGAGGTTATTTCACTCAAGGTCGCTTGTCTGTTAGCATTGACATCTCTTCGTAAATATAGCTACTATCGGTTGTTAAGGGAAGACCTTTGGCCACTGCATAGTCTGTGGTGACAGGTAATGACTGAAATTAGATATTCTCTGCACACTCATGACACTTTGTTTCTCGTAATATTGAATTTCCTACCGATTTCTGGCATGGAATGTCCCATGCGTTTAGATTCAACTAAGATTTTGCGTTCAAAGTCTGGTAATTCCCGTCACGCGGCCATTATCCCGCCGGAAATGGTTACACTGGGTTACATGCAGACTATCTGCAGCCATTCATGTCACCGGGCAACAATTTTACCTGAATACAATCGACAGCTCCGCCAATGCACTGCCCTTTGGTACCTTGTGTAGGCGATGCTGCCTCAATCTGTATAGGGCATATCGTTATCCTGACTTTTGTCACAGTGCAAATCAGACATATGGTTAAGTGTTCAATGCCTTTCAGAAATCGACAATTACGGATTTATCTGTTAATCTGCGTCTTCTATCTGCAAGAAATCGGGTGTGAATGAAGCCAGCTGGCTTTTTTTTCCCTTTTTTTTCTCACACTAACCAACCTTAGTAGCAGGAGAGAAGCTTCCTTTCCTCCAGGAACGATAGTATCGAGCTTAGAGTATGCACTAGAATCCTATGACAGAACTGACCTGTAATTATGTGCATCTGTTGTTTTGTTCTTTTTGCGCTCGTAAGCAGGCACGGAGGGCAATGCGCTGCCTGAGATACTCTCGATAAATACGAAATAGAACTGTGGCCAATAAGGAAGAATGCTCAACGTAAATCTAACAGGAATTCCGTTACGACCTTATTCGATAATAATTTCTTTAAAAAAAATACTGGAGTGGAATTTTTTCCTTGGTATCTCATTTGCATAAATTCGACTGTGAAAATTTTCTTCGGAAACAAAATTTTCAAATACGAATGCATTATAAACTAATCATTTAATGTTTTGGATTGCTTTCTGTTGTATTCAGTTTCATCAACAAAGTAGAACAAGAGAAAGAAAGAATTGCTCCTCGAGGATGTGGAATACTGTATACGACTATATTAAACACATGTTGTAACAATTTAATGCCAAATATACCAGAAACCTATCAACGTAGACTGAAGAATATATCTGATACGCTGTTGTAGACGAACATCATTAAAGGAAATGAGTTTACAATGTGTCATAACCCACAATATGTCGTATGACATTACGGATTGAAAGTAAAGCAGTTGCTATATATATATATATATATATATATATATATATATATATATATATAATGTTTTAGTACTTTCAACATTGCAGCCCAGTCAGCAATCGTGACAATCTAATATATAAGAAACTATCAGCCTCGATTGCGGTAATGAAACCAACCTTTACTTAGGTTTCAGCCCAAGTAATTGAGCCTTCTTCAGAAGATGAACCTGATTCTATAATATGTCTACGAGGGCATGGTCTAGAAATAAAACTGAAACAGCCTGAACAGGCGTAGTCACATTTTAAAAATGCAGTACATAGGTACTAAGGTGGTGACTTAGTACCTATGTACCTATGTTTAAGTTTTATTTCTAGACCATGCCCTCGTAGACATATTATAGAATCAGGTTAAAAAAATCTTCTGAAGAAGGCTCAATTACTTGGGCTGAAACCTAGGTAAAGGTTGGTTTCGTTACAGCAATCGAGGCTGATAGTTTCTTATATATTATATATTTATGTAATCTATGTTTAACAGCATTCACATCGAAATAAATTCTTTACGCGTATTAGTATTTTTCCAGTTGGACACTTTATCAAGTCGTAATCCCAGGCATTTCACACTGTCTGTCTCTTCTCTATGTATGGCGGGCGGGTACTGTGTGGTTATTCCTGATGGAAAACTCTTACAGGTTCTGAAGTGCATATAATGTAATCGTCCAAAATTTAATGATTGTGGATTGACTAGAAGCAGTAAATTAATGCTCGTACAGCTGAGATTAACATCTCTAACTTCATTTGAAATTTATTTCAATTTTCGTATTACCAGTGGAAAAAACAAATCTTAATGTCGCTGGTGAAAGGTCATTAATAAACTCAAGAATATCTCCGAACTAACAGTGCAAAGGAGACCTCCGTGCCTGACATCTCCATTTAGAAGGCGGAACAACTAGCGTCTTGTGCCTCCGCTCACACTCAGCGAAGCTTACAGGTGGGTTTCAGACTTACTCCATTCCATTCCAGCCAAATTGAGCTGCTGCACATTTCTTCCACCTTCATGACTAGCGGTACGTCTGGGTTGGGAACCGTGGCACTAGCGTTCGTCGGCGACTCGCTGCCGACGGAGATAAGGAAGGCTGTTGTTGATCGACGGCCAGGACGAATCTCGTGCGCCGCCGGCCCGCCTGCTCGTCGTTCTCGGTATACTCGGCAATTAGAGGGGGCCAGGCAGGCGCCACGTAACTGGTGACGGACGGCTGTGGCTGGCGCCACCGCGGCAGCCTGCCAGCCTCCGGAATTAGATGTCGTCGTTAGGCCCGCGGTGCTCCAGGCGAAGCAAAGCGCGCCCACTTGTTAGGGGCCGGCCTCCCGTCCGCAGCGGGCGCGGAAATGGCGGCAGGGCGGCCTCAGAGAGGGACGGCACGCGAACGCATACCGCGCACGTCCTGGGCAGCCGACCGCCGCCAAGTATCGCGTCCCGGATATCAGGGCACGCCACAAACCTTTCACTGGCCGTCTAACAAGCCCATCCCGGACATACATCGGCTCATTAGTTAACTATATCATCTCTAAGCCACCATAAAAAAAATAAAGAAAGAAAGAAAATCCGTTACCACAACACCTTGTTATTTCCTGGTGTTACGCGACTGTTAGAAAAAGAATATCAACGTGCGGACACCAGATTTAATCGCCGTTCTACATCTACATCCACATTTATACTCCGCAAGCCACCCAATGGTGTGTGGCGGAAGGCACTTTACGTGCTACTGTCATTACTTCCCTTTCCTGTTCCAGTCGCGTATGGTTCGCGGGAAGAACGACTGCCGGAAAGCCTCCGTGCTAGCTCGAATCTCTCTAATTTTACATTCGTGATCTCCTCGGGAGGTATAAGTAGGGGGAAGCAATATATTCGTTACCTCATCCAGAAACGCACCCTCTCGAAACCTGGGCAGCAAGCTACAGTTTGCGAAACATCTCCGTAACGCTATCACGCTTACCAAATAACCTTGTGACGAAACGCGCTGCTCTCCTTTGGATCTTCTCTATCTCCTCTGTCAACCCGACCTGGTACGGATCCCACACTGATGAGCTGTAGAAATACTCAAGTATAGGTCGAACGTGTGTTTTGTAAGCCACCTCCTTTGTTCAAAAAATGGTTCAAATGGCTCTGAGCACTATGGGACTCAACATCTTAGGTCATAAGTCCCCTAGAACTTAAAACTACTTAAACCTAACTAACCTAAGGACATCACACACACCCATGCCCGAGGCAGGATTCGAACCTGCGACCGTAGCAGTCCCGCGGTTTCGGACTGCAGCGCCAGAACCGCTAGACCACCGCGGCCGGCACCTCCTTTATTGATGGACTACATTTTCTGAGGACTCTCCCAGTTAATCTCAACCTGGCACCCGCCTTACCAACAATTAATTTTATATGATCATTCCACTTCAAATCGTTCCGTACGCATACTCCCAGATATTTTACAGAAGTAACTGCTACCAGTGTTTGTTCCGCTATCATATAATCATACAATAAAGGATCCTTCTTTCTATGTATTCGCAATACATTACATTTGTCTACGTTAAGGGTCAGTTGCCACTCCTTGCACCAAGTGCCTATCCGCTGCAGATCTTCCTGCATTTCGCCGCAATTTTCTAATGCTGCAACTTCTTTGTATAGTACAGCATCATCAGCGAAAAGTCGCATGGAATTTCCGACACTATCTACTAGGTTATTTATATATATTGTTAATGTAAGATCTCGATAACTGCCCTGCGAAGGAACGAACGTCATTCTACAAGTACATAAATACTCCGCAAGCTATCGTACGGTGCATGGCAGTGCGTGCCCTGCACCACTACTACCAATTTCCATTCCTGTTATACTCGCGAACAGACCTAGGAAAAAACTACTGTGTGTATGCCGCAGTACGAGCCCTAATTTTCTTTACCTTCGTAGTCCTTACGCGAAACCTACTGTGGTGGCAGTAGATTCGTCTTGCAGTCAGCTTCAAACGCCGGTTCTCTAAATTTTCTTCATAGCGCCTCGCGGAAAGAACGACGTCTTCCCTCCAGGGATTCGCATTTGTGTTTACAAAGCCTCTCCGTAATGCTTGCGTCCTGATCTAACCTATCGGTAACAAATCTCGCAAGGACTCCTTTGAACTGCTTCGATGTCTTCCTTTAATCCGAAATCGTGGGGAGCCTAAACACTCGAGCAGAACTCAAGAATGAATTTTGTTCTTGTAGGGTCCACAATCTCAGTACGTTTCACGAACAAAAACACTGTCTAAAAAGGCTGTAATCTATATATTATCTGTACTGCTGCCTAATTTCGACTGTTGGTCATCTTCAAGCACCTTGGGATCACCGCTAACGTATAGTCGTTTTCGGTTAAAACAAATATATTCGTTCAACTTCACCATCTTTATGGAAGACCGGAGCGGTCGCGCGGTTCCAGAATGTAGCGCCTAGAACCGCTCGGCCACCACGGCTGGCAGATGACGGACAGTTCAACTACGTTTGTACTATTGACAACATTTATGGAATATTCCGTCGATACTTGGAGGAACATAGACATATTAAAATTGAGTGTATTTTTAGTCTTACGTTGTCTGAGGGTGGTTTAGAAAGCCAAATCGAACTATAAAATAAATATTATTATGGATTGTCGACACTGTCTGTTATAGATTTTAATATGTCTCTACCGATGTAATATTCCATAAATCTTTCATACATAATTAACTCTTATTTAAAATTTCTTTTTATGCAATTTTATAATTAGAGCAAATGCGATCTGCGCGATCAAGTGAAGACAAACAGTTTGTCGTAACAATAGTCATGCACAAGTTTTCTCCTTTTATTTTACAAATTTGTTTACGCTTTTAGCAGATATATAAAATCAAAACCACTGGTGGGGGCTGGACAGAAGAGACGTGAATTAGAGTGACAAAACTGCAGAGTTTTCATATCGAATACAAAGACGTGTGTATGCTATACGATTCGTTAGCAAATGGTTCTTGAGAAACTTTACCCAGCCGACCAATGTGGCCGAGCGGTTCTAGGCGCTTCAGTCTGAAACCGCGCGACCGCTACGGTCGCAGGTTCGAATCCTGCCTCGGGCATGGATGTTTGCGATGTCCTTAGGTTAGTTAGGTTTAAGTAGTTCTAAGTTCTAGGAGACTGATGACCTCAGATGTTAAGTCCCATATTTCTCAGAGCCATTTGAACCAAACTTTACCCAATAACAGTAATGTCTGACGAGGTGTTATTAGTAAACATGATATTCTCTCGTTTGGTCAGTGAAAGGGGTTTAGGAATTTGTCTTAATGGCGCCACTGCATAACTGTGCACCAGCTGCGCTTGCCTAGGGCAGGTATTGTACTGCCGCCCTAGCGTGACTCACGGCGCAGACTTTCAGGTTACGCTGGTAGTAATGGCATAAACAGCCAAAACACATTAACGAGGGGCCGGTTTTCCCCGCGGTCTTAGCAGATTGCAATCTGTCGGGGCAACGAGCTATCCCGGCTATTTGTACAACCACCACGTAAAGTCTGTGGACTCATCTTGACGGTGAGGAATTCGAGTGTGCACATCTATTTGGGGCAGCCACAAATACTGCTAATTTCTTTACTGCTGCAGAAAAATGGTTTCATTCTACGTCTCTTTATCACACATTGTACAAAGATACGTTTCCCCACAGATTACCAGCTAAACATGCACAGAACCATTTCACGCACGAGCTCCTTCAAATAAAAAGTGAACAGATTTAAAACGAAGTATTATGTTTTACGTTTGAAACAGAGAAGATAATTTCTTATGGTGAAATATGGACTGTATTTAGTGTTAAGAAATTCTCGTTAACCTACATCGCTAATTTTTTAAGAATTTTGAACTTATAGCTGCGTAATACGTCATAAATGCGTTGGTACCGTTTCATTGCTAATGTTCTCAGATAGAAACTGAATGGGGAAGTGAGCAGTAGATGAAACAACATACAAAACGTCTTTGGATTGCTAGCTCAATGGTAATAAGTGCTACCAAAATTTTTGTTGTGTTTTCCGTTGTACATCGGGTCATTCATGATAAGTTTAACGAGAGCCCACAGGGATATTGACTATAAATAATGAACACACATACAACCTGAAGCTGTGGAATTTTTGTGTTAAAGAATATCGGCTTCATCACGGGAACAAGTGAAAAATTCGGAAGGATAATTATTAAAATCATCAATAAATATATAGAAAACCCAGCTAACAGGCTCTGTGAAAGAAGAGTAAATGTTTTAGAACGTTCACTTTTCAGGTTGAGGAATTACGTGGAATTTCAATTTTTAATTAAGTTTATTCCGGAATCGATCGTAAACAATGTTTCGTTTGCAGGAAATGTATGTACGGAGGAGAAATCCAAATCCAGTCAACATCTACACACTCTCGAAATCATATTGGAGAACCAAAAACTCTGTCGATAAAATCACGTTCTGTGCCACGGAGAACTAAAGGTTTTGTAACAAATATTACTTTTCAGCAGCACGCAACTATTTTACTTAATAAATGGCGTCATGGGACTACCAAATGCAGCTGTTGTGTACATTTATTCAGGACGATCAGTTCTGGTCAGATATTGACACTATATTAAGTTTAAGGAAGGTTTCTGGGCGTTAAACAGCTGTTATCAGATGTAGCACTAGTCGCATGTACATGTATCTGTTATCTTACACATTCCCGTGCGGTTCTAGGCGCTGCAGTCCGGAACCGCGGGAATGCTACGGTCGCAGGTTCGGATCCTGCCTCGGGCACGGATGTATGTGATGTCCTTAGGTTAGTTAGGTTTAAGTAGTTCTAAGTTCTAGGGGACTGATGACCTAAGATGTTAAGTCCCATAGTGCTCAGAGCCATTTGAACCATTCTTACACATTCTTTCCTCAGTCATCAAGCGCAAAAATTGACAAAGTATTACAGTGTTCAGCACACTATCCGGCCAAAGATGTGCAATAAACTGACCGGTCACAGAAAATACTGGGCTGGCCGACAAATCTGTCGGCGAATGAATGCTAATTGATTCCCATGCATGCGATATTTGGACTTGTATCTGTGTAGATTGAGGGGGAAAATGTCAACTATGTACACACGGTTTACGAGGACCTTTGGGTTATCATGAAGAAGCTGCACAGTTTTTTATTGTGTACTTGTTTTATTTATCTATAGTAACAGCACTTTTCTATATTGTATTTAACATGAGTTTCACGATCACGAAATCGCGCTGTGGCTGGTATTCGACGTTAAGTTGTATCTTGCCCTTCCCCATTTCTACAACTGACTGTTGAAGCAGAGTCTCTAACCATAATCGGGCGAGGAAACCTCATTCGAGAAAACGTGTGTCACGAACTGCGGCAGTGATCGAAAAGGCTCAGGCGCTCATTTCGGAGGACCCGGAGCAATCGCTGAGAATATTGGCGTCAATACTGAATGTCAGCGAGCGAACAATACGTAGAATGGCATGGCAGGACCTCATACGAGCCATTTAGTCGAAAACTGTCCCTCGGATAACGTTATGTGTACTGGTCGAAGGAGTTCTAGCCTCCGAATAGCCAGAGTTTGAACCCCCACGCCTACTGTGTGTGGACCGTACTCGAAAGAGTTACCAATAAGACGAGGGACCCTAATGTCGCATTTCTACTCACCGCTTTCGAAGCAACATTCGCGACTATGGACAACGCTGTTTTAAAGAGTGCGTGCAATCGCTTCAGGACAAGATAGGAGGCGTTCATTGGTGCTCAATGAAGCTACATCGAGTAATGTTACTCTCGAAAGACACCACTTCTTATACGTGAAAGGATTATCATTTTCATTTGCATTTTGTTTCAATAAATTTGCTTTTTTTAAAAAAAAAGTTTCATTTGTCCGGATTTAAGCGCCGCACCCTGTGTAGACCTATATGAACTTAGTAAATAATTCGTTTCATTCCGTCATCGCAGGAACGGGGTTTCAATTGTCATGTGGTTCTCGCTCCTGACAAGACTGCCAGATTCCAGCCGAAAAACGGAAATTGTGAGGCAGACTGTACCTGAATAGGATGACTGTCACGCGCGAACATGGGTGACTCATGGATCAAGCAGGTCATTTGCAACGAGATAACGCCGTAAACAGGCGCATGCTGACACACGCAGGAATTCAGTTACCTGATCGATCTTGTTTGTATACGCGACAACGCTGGAATATTTCCAAATAATATTTTTTTAAAAATCTCTAACTTGAATTGAAGAACCAACGCAGGCGCTGTCTACTTGTCATCTACTTCGTGGGTGACTCACGGTGTCACATGTGACACTATGCGGGGCATTTCGAAACTGTCGTTCACCTTGCAATAAGTGCACAGCTAAAGTGCGTACAGAATGACAACTGTTGCAAGAGCGAAGTGTAAGATTCAGCGAATACCTTTATTTGACAGTGATTACAACTTATTAGAGAATTTATCAAGTAAGTAATAGGCTTCCAAGCCGGTTAAATGCCGTAGGAGCCACTATAGGCGACTTGTGGTGCTACATCCAGAGTTAGGAGCGTCGCTATTGAACTAGCAGGTTTAGTTGCGGAGGTAGTCTAAATAGTGGCTTGGATGATCTGGTACATAAAATTATATACAGTAGTCTTTTGAGGACGAATTAATAACAGGCAAGTGCCGAAAGCACTGTAACATATTGTCGAGTTAGCAACTCTTACATCTGTTAGTATTGAGGTATACTAATGCTCTCTGGCATCTGTATTTCACTCTACACTCATATGCTTTCTACATCTACATGATTATTCTGCTATTCACAATTAAGTGCCTGGCAGAGGGTTCATCGAACCACCTTTAAGCTGCTGCTTTTCCGTTCCATAGCGCGTGGGAAAAACGAACACTTAAATCTTTCCGTGCGAGCTCTGATTTATCTTATTTGATTATGGTCATTCGTCCCTGCGTAGGTGGGCATTAAAAAAGTATTTTCATACTCTAAGAAGAAAGCTAGAGATCGAAACTTAATGAGAAGGTCCTGCCGCGGCGAAAACCACCGTTGTTTTAGTGGTTGCCACTCTCACTTATTTCGTGATAAAATTATTTTTCTGTGTTACTAACACCCTCAGTAAATTTCTTCACACTGATCAAAAGTGTGAAAAGACCAATTTGCATTTCACCAGCGTGATCTGAGTTCCACAGTACGCCCAAGGATCCTTACAGTTCATGTTGTTTTGTAATTTCTTTGAGCTGTTTATAAAGGTAGGTCTACTAATTGTAAGCTTTAACAAATCTGTAGAAGCGCACTGTGCAAAACACGAATGTTTGACAGATTTTCACGGCACTATAGCGCAGCACGTGTAAATTGTGTTCGACGGATACAAGAGATCTGGTGTTACTAATGCTTTAACGGAATGAATCCTCCGCGCTTCTACTCTGTTAAATCAGTACAAATAAGAGTCGGTAGCTGCTCTTTGGCTAACGAGACAGGGTTAAAATTTTCGCTGTGTCCTATAGTAATAGATCTGCTTTCAGCACGACTCCCATATCCGACAGCTACATTAGGAAACGCACACAGGAAACATTCAATATTTCCCCGCCAGCTGGTTGCTAGCAGTCCTCGTTGATAATCTCCTACAAAAAGGAACAGGATAAGTTCAGAGTCGAAAAGTGAGGAAGACACGCCAAAACAGCAAAGTTCAAGTTTGCACGGGAACAGACGGAATTTACTGCTTTCAATTAGACCTCGCCAGGTGCTGCTCGTTCTTCAGACGGCATCTGCAGCTAGCAATTACGACTCCACGGCCTGCTACGCGGCCTCTTTCTGTCGAGCCACGCGCGCGCTCTCTTAACTGCAAAACTCGTCTAGAATACAGGTAGATCAAGCGGTGTTCCATGCACGCGCACAGGAATACTCTGTGACCTGTTCCACAGCTTTTCTTAGTGTCACAACAACACTATTGGGTACTAAGGACCATTCAGTCCCGACTTGGTGCGTCAAACAGTCGAAAACGTCACCTTCCGTCGACTCCTCAGAGGTGCCGGCCGACTATTGATTTCACAAGCTCCAAAAACTACCATGAAGTAGTTTCAACGTCCGTGTGTTTCAACCAGTAAATCCAGGAGCAGAAAGCAGACATTTTCTTCGGCTATTTTCTGCTCCCGCTGTTAACAACCGGGAAGGGAAGAAGCACTGCTTGCTATCAGAGTTCTCCCAAAATTTCTTTTGAAAATGAGCTGGGACGCATCTTCCCACATAGGGAAATTAATCGTCCTTATGCAGTATCATAGGTCCACACCACAGCTGATTTAGAGGGTTTCCGGAAAGACAGGCCAATCATCTTCAGCCTGGACAAAAGCCCCTGTCTTCTGGATACCGAGAAACGGCTGTGGCACCCACTATATCGGACACGATAACCCAATAAATGCGGCTAGGAATGAGATGTTAGCCACAGTTCCCTATAGGCATCATGAAAATAAGATGAAATTAATAATGGCATGCACACAGAAAGACGAAGAGTCAGTGTCCACTCTCCATTAGTGAACAATACATAAAAGCCACTGCAATTGACTCTGCACTTTGTACCAGAGTAAAGTTTTGGGATTTTGGGACCCCATATCTCTCTCTCTCTCTCTCTCTCTCTCTCTCTCTCTCTCACACACACACACACACACACACACACACACCAAATAAATTCTGCAACAGGTTTGAAGACGGATGTGAAGTGATGACTCATAGCTTATGGCATCAATGTTAACTTTCACGCTTTCCACGTCTCTGCTAAATCTTGAGTTTCGCTGGACGTCAGTCTTCACAGGTGGTGAAGAGTGCAGCAAGTTACTTCTGGGCTGTGAAGATTAGAAATTTTGGCAATCCAGCGAATCAAATTGGTGGTGTAAATATTCTGGCCGTAACAAAATGTTCACGAATATCACAGCTGTTCTAGTCGCCATATCTGACACTAACGCTATGAAGCTTCCGAGTGGTTTTTGAAACATGAAAGGAAAAAAGTACACTCATTTAGCCTGCATTTTGGAGATCATTCAGTAGATGCAGTGTTGCAACTATGTTAAAATTGATGTGATGGGCTCTCCATTCTGAGAACGGCCTTTCCATTACATACGAAACGCGTGATCGTCTGGCCATTCTGGAAATTGTCTTTTCGTTACAAATGAAACTGTTTTATAGAGCATCATAGTACTAGTAAGCTGTAGAGCCATTTTATATGGACATTGTGGTGGGAAACACAGACGGCCAACGCGGCGTAGTGGTTAAGGCATTTCTTTCTTACGTCAAGGTTCCGAATTTTTTCTAGGTATCACCTAGGCACGTTCTGCGGTGAGAAGACTGGAAACGAGTTCCAGTCAGCTTCGAGAGGATAAGTGGGAATCTACTTCAGTAAGTAATCCACTAAAAGTGATACTTAAACCACTGAAATAGCACCAAATGAAATGCTCTAACATTCGTTGTCTCAACATGATATACTGTTTGTTCGTCAGGCTCACGACACAACGATAAGTGACCATTTTTCAGTTCAGTTAATGTTTTCTTAATTTTCTCGTATTCTGACTAGTTGTATCACACCAGGGGAGGGGGAGGGGGTACGAAGGTGGTTTCAGGGACCGATACGCAGTGTATTCACAGGATGGCAGTCAAATAAATGGTAAGTACACGGACTTAGGTGACCAGCGTAAGAATATTTCTTTACTTTCAAGAAAATGGTGGTACTTCTTTGTAATCGGGAAGCTGAAGGAGCAGCATGGCTTACCTTTTTTCAAATTCCCTTTCTATGAAAAAGGGGGACGGGCTGTTCGAGAGTTTCTTAATTGCTCTTCTCAGCCTTTGGGTTGCATATATACTTTTTTCTTTATTATTTCCTTGCAATACTTTCTTTCCGTCATACATTATTTCCATTTTTTGCTTTTTAAATCTAATCTTAACTAAAAATAAAACTGAAAGGAAATTTATATCAGCTAGAAAGGGTTTTAAAAATGTGCAACTTTACAGTGAGGTTCTGGTAAGTGACTTTCTAGAGTTGCGATTTAAAGATTTTGCTTTTGAGGCATGTAATTATGTAATTCAGTTTTCTAAGTGTTTATATATGGTATTTACATATTTATTTCTATTTTTGGTTCATCTGAATTCATTTATAGTTGTTTCTTTTTTGTTAAGTTTTTCTACGTTTTCCCTGTATTTGGGGTAATTCTTTGCGCTTCGCCCAAAGATTGGTGGAAGGCTGTATCCATGAAAAAGTTCTCTCTCTCTCTCTCTGTCTCTGTGCATGTGATCTTTGTGTATAGCATATGAGCAGCTCCAGAAAAAAGTGCTTATATTTATATGGATAGCTTTTTAGTTTCAAGTCATCTTTTGTAATTGAAATTTCGTTGGTTCCACTGTCCAAATATGTTTCTCTTACGAATCTTTTTTGTTATCTATTGGGTGTTTCGATCATGTACGTTTTCGTGGGAGAGATCTGCTTAAGTTCACTCCATGTTTCGTAAGAACGAAGGCTTTCGCGCTTGTTCTCACTGACGACAAAATTGTCCATCAGGTTGTTCTTATGATATTTGCTGAAACGAATTGCCTACTGTGTTAGCACTTTCTGGTCAAGTTGGCAATACAGCTCGTTCCAAGCACCTCGTGTGTCTTCTTACTGTATCTACAGTCTCTGACGTATGCGGTACAGCCGCGCGGGATTAGCCGAGCGGTCTTAGACGCTGCAGTCATGGACTGTGCGGCTAATCCCGGCGGAGGTTCGAGTCCTCCCTCGGGCATGGGTGTGTGTATGTGTGTGTTTGTCCTTAGGATAATTTAGGTTAAGTAGTGTGTAAGCTTAGGGACTGATGACCTTAGCAGTTAAGTCCCATAAGATTTCGCACACTTTTGAACATTTTGTAGGCGGTACACCTGGTAAGTGACTCTTCTTATCGGAAGACCGCTGTGGTTAGGGACATTCGGAAAAGTCTGTGACCTTATTTGAAAAAACATGCATTAGATATTTCGCACCGATGATGATGTACTCGAACAATCGTGCTGGGTAACAAGTTGCTAAATAACAAGTTGCTAAATCAAACAGCCGGCGTTGTTACATGGCGACCTACAAAATGGTTCGGCCAGATCAAGTGTGAGAGCCAGCTATGGCAGGAGGAGGATTTTTTTCCTGTAGCTTTTCTCAGCATGCGTGCTGTCCCAGTTTAAACCAGGTAAGCGATGTCGCAAGGAAGGGCTGCGGGCGACCTCGCCTGGGACGCCGCTCCGCCCGCCATTCGCAAATATTTACCGCCGGCAGCGTCTTCTGTCTCCGTTCGTCCTCTGCCGCGCTCGCGCTACGCCCGCCTTGTTTGCTTGGGGCGCGTCATGCGACGTCGTCTCCAGGCCATCTGCAAGGCAGCGTATGTTGCAGGCACCGTCTCTCAACAATCTGCTGTGAAAGAAGCGCTCCTAATACATTTGTAACTTCCCAAGTATTAGCTATGTACTAAGGAAATGAAAAAATGAAATGTCGTATGGCTAGGGCCTCCCGTCTGGTAGACCGGTCGCCTGGTGCAAATTTTTTTAGTTGACGCCGCCTTGGCGACTTGTGTGTCGATGTGGATGATATGATGATGAAGGCAACACAACACACAGCCCCAGAGCGGAGAAAATCCCCGAGCCAGATGGGAATCAAACCGGGCCCCTTTGCACAGCATTCGCCCGCGCTGTCCTCTCAGCTCTCGAGGCGGCCACTAAGGAAACGAAAGTTCTATAATGAACCAATGAAACCAACCACAAAAACCTACAGGGGGTCGACCCTAAAGGGGGTGGCCCAGAATGACGCTCGATTTTGTAACAGAAATTCATATTTTTTAAATAAAATAACAAAAAAATTACAAAACTGACTTTAGACCTTTATTGTACCCCCTCAAGATTGTATTACATATTTTTTAAGTAAAAAAAAAACGTACACCGAGACGACACTACACGACATCGACGTAAGGCTTCGCGAAGTGCGAGGGCGGTTTGTGGGTGCTCTGAACGTCACAATTTTCAACCTAGACCAAAATTTCTAAAGTTGGTTCAAATGGCTCTGAGCACTATGGGACTTAACTACTGAGGTCATCAGTCCCCTAGAACTTAGAACTACTTAAACCTAGCTAACCTAAGGACATCACACACAACCATGCCCGAGGCAGGATTCGAACCTGCGGTTCCAGACTGTAGCGCCCAGAACCGCTCGGCCACTCCGGCCGGCTTCTAAAGTTGCTTTGAAACTGATGATACACTCTAAGTTAATGCACAGGGATATTCAAAAGAAATGATTTCTAACAGAATGGCGGCACTCTGAAAGAGAAATTAATTTTCTCGAAAAAAAAAGGCGTTGTAAAAACGTGCACCAAAAATCGAAATTAAAACATGTCGCAAAAATCCTATGAACTACAGTAGAAAAAACGCCGATTCACAAGTTACAAAAAGATATAATGTAATTGCATATATATTTCATGAGTTGCAGCGGTCGCCAACTTCGTGTTTTTTAATACTGGAACTGAACAAACCTTTAATCGGCTGGATTTTTTTGTCGATGTTGAAATGCTCTCAGTTTGACGAAATTATATCGATTAATGGCTTCCGCTTTCCAATCGAAGTGTTTTTTGCACGATTGGGATTACTTTTCGAATATTTTCTATCTGTATAAATACGTTTGCAACTTTCAAGCACTCGCGTTTTACTTTGTATGCAAACAAGCGAAATAACATGTTAAGCAGACACGAAACAACCACGTGCTTTCAATTTTTACCATAAACGAATCACGTTAAGAAATCTTGTTGAGAACAGTATTTTAACTGATTCTAATACCACTCAGTGATACTACCCGGAACTAACAAGACCGTTATTCCGTGAGTAGGTATTATACTTTTACATTTGTTCAATTCGAGCGCTCGGATGCGCCAGACCACATTCCATAAATCGTGGTTTTAACATTTTTTTTTAACATTTATGGCCACACTTTATACGAATGAATCTTAAAAACACTAAGTAACATTTTAAGCCAATAAAAAATAGGCAAAAAATTTCTACCCTGGTCTACCCCCTTCTTAAACACATCCACCTTGACTGGACAGAACAAAACTGAAAGCGAAAAACAGGATAATAGACGTGGTCACATTTCGAACTGCAGTTTGACTCAATAAGTAACGTCGCACATGTCCACTGCAGACAAACATTGGTGCACGAGTGCAATGCGATAACATTAAGAGTATGCAAACCCACTACACTTCCGTGGCTGTGCTCCCTGGGTAAGTCATGTCCCTCTTAAAAATGGAAAGAATTCTTATATGCAGATGAAGAAAATATTTGTTCGATAAGTGCTATACCGAATTTGGCATTGTCGATGGATATATGGTATGTATTTATAGAGAAATTTTACTCTGCTGTGTTTGTAAAGTACTGTGCCTGGGGCAGTGACTGATTACGGTATTAAATCACTATACCAGCTTCTGGTAATTATGAAGCATGCAGTTCCCCGTTACTTGAAAAACAAGTCACACAGATAATGTTATAACTTCCAAAACAAAAAAGAAGCTAACATTTTCCGTAGAGCATTATTATAACATCAGCTTTGTTCCTGTAGACGGTTGTATCCTTACAGAAACACTGTCAGCCGACGTGGTTACACCACACCTTACAACACTGTTACACAAGCTTTAGTGTCGCAGAGTGTTTGGGAGTTTTGCACTCGCAACCACTCAGATTGCGGGGCGTGAGTCATGGGGTAAGCTGTTTAGTAGCGGTACCTGCCATGTCCTTGCCTTAAAGGTAACAAGTGTCGAGATATAAACATATCTCATGTCATTTTCCCGCAGTTTTCGTGATACTAGAGTACGGAAGCGGCTACCAGTAAGAATTTCTATACCTTATGCTTTGGGGGTTTTTCGGGGAAGGAGACTAGACAGCAAGGTCATCGGTATCATCGGATTAGGGTAGGGGGGGGGGGGGAAGGAAGTCGGCCGTGCCCTTTCAAAGGAACCATCCGAGCATTTGCCTGGAGCGATTTAGGGAAATCACGGAAAACCTAAATCAGGATGGCCGGACGCGGGATTGAACCGTCGTCCTTATGCTGTGTGTACTGTGTACCGAACTGCCTAAATATTAATTTTTAACGAAATTAAAATTTCTTGAGGTGTGGTAGACCCTTCTTATACCAATAAACGAAAATATATTTTGATTATTAATTAATACTTTAACTTGTAATAATATATTTTTAAGTCCCGATGTCAACGAGGTCATTTTACACGGAGTTAAAGTTTGGCTCGTACACGGATGGGTCAGTCTCCTATTCGAAGAGCCGGTCTAGGTATTCGTCTCGGTTGATTCAGGTGTACTGCGGAAAACCTAAACCGGCGTAAAGCATTCACTTTCCGAAAGTGAGTCCAGTGTCTTAACCAGTGATCATATATCAGAATCTTCTTTAAGGTATTTAAGAGCAGCAGTCACTGATGATTTCAGCACTGTTACTATCTCTTACGCTTTGCATTGCAGAGTTGTAATTTCATACTCAAAAGCTCGCTTGAGATTTTTAGTGGCACATCTGCTTCAGTTATTCGTCTCCCAGGTACCGAAATGGGCAGGGTTGTTAATTTTATGGTAATAGAGAATCTGATGAAACTTTGCAGACGTTAATTGAAGGTGGAAATTTTCAGTCGCTGTATATCATTTCTGTCGCTGAATACTTGCTTCTTTCGTCGGTTGACATCGGTTCTTTACTACTGGAAAAAATGTCAAATTGCTAAATATTTGAATGTGGAGGTTTATGAGTAATGCACACAATGAATATTTGACGGCTAAGGGAAAATTTAAATAGAATACGGCGATCACCGTCCAGTACCAGTTTGACTGTCAGATGAAAAACGAACAGATATCTGGACAAAATCAGTATGCAGTTCCACTGAATAGAGATTAACTTCGCAACACCTCAGACACAAAAAATGGAATAAACAAGTGATGACTGTAACAGTTTACTCTTCATACTCACTGCAACCTCTGTTTTAAAGTAGTATGTGATCAATAACTTGCTTTTGTTGTCAGGGTAATATAGCTAGTATTAACAGTTTAGAGCAATAAAGGTGGCTCAGGTGGACTTGTAGGACTATATACGAGTGTATTAGTTTACCGACTGTCAGAAGTGCACTTAGTCACAAACAGACTCTTTGCTTTATTAGTTGGTGCCGACAGTCTAGTAGTCTCGACAGTCACGCGAAGTAAACACGCGTTGAGCAAGACCCGTCCTTTTGTTTACGCTGTTGGCGTTTGTAAATTCTAGAAGCTTACATCAGGACCTGCACAAGAGAAGGAAGATAAATCTATGTCCTCAACATCTGACTGGCGACCACGAGACCGACGTTGTTCTGGATCTTCCGTTTTAGTTGGCAATATGTGCAAGTGTCTTAATCGTGGAGAGGTTGAATAACTGTGATTATTCTAATTAAATTGTATTTAAATATGACATCTATAAAACGCATCTCCATACTGTGCGAGGTGGCACAGTCGTTAATGTGCTGTGCTCGCATTCAGGTAAACAGGTGTTCACGTCTACATTCGGCCATCTAGATTTAGGTGGTTTGCCTCAATATATCAAGGCGGCTGATTTATATGAAAAGGACACTGCAGATTTCAGTCTGTAGTACAGGCATCTGCTCTGTCATGACCTTGCCACTGACAGGACGTTATACCCTGATATTTGTTTCTTCCACGATTAATACAACATGTTCTTGGAGATAAGCTCACTTTATACCTGGAACGTAACGTTGGAGCTTGAAACACATTCTAGGCTTGTGCATACACTGATGTTAAAGGTATAATTGTGTGATTCCGTACATTTTCTTTACCTTCTTGCAACTAGAAGTGACCTGGACGACCATATGTCCTACGAGAGATTCGTAATGGTCACAGCTTAAACTCCATAGTGTATTCCAAGTAAAACTGAATAAAAACGTCGTCAGTCTTCATTGTTTTGCGATACCTATAAGTGAACATTCCAACTCAACTCGTTTGTAAGAAAACATTGATAATATAGTATCCAAGACTGTAATCTCCTTTTAAATGTAGAATTTTCTGTATCTGCTTTCTGTTGTTTTGTGTTTTCAACATCGCACCGATCTACGAAGGACTGGAGGAACGTGTAGATCACTTCATTAACTTTAAGCACAAGCAGAACTTTCTGCTGTTCTATTATGGATCTTTCGCCGTGATTTGACCGTGGAAATTATTGCAGGCATTAAACACAGCCCTTCTGATATACGCAAGAGTCAACTTATAGTTTTATCTATTAGTTTCGCTACACTCTCTTTTATAAGGAGTGAGTAAAAATGTTTGTTTGCGCAATATATCGAAGATGCAGACAGCCACAGTTCAATTCTCGCACCACTGCAGAGATGATGCAGAATACAGCATCAGTAGTATTGATAAACAGACGAAATCTTTAAAATTAAACAAGGATTTATGGCGCAGTGTTTTGTGTTGGCAGAAGAGCCAACACCGTGTTACGAGTGGAGGCCGAAATGCACGCGTTTTAGCTCATGCAGGCTGGCGTGAGGAGGGAAGAACTATACTGACGTGAGGTCTGGAAAATGACAAGGAACGAGAATTCAGAAAGCGGACATAATTAGTTTGATACTTAACTTTAATCCATTAATGATGAACGTCGCTCTTGACGGTACATGAGCCACAATATTATCTGTTCAGAAGACATTCTTGAAGATATGACATAGTACTGAATATGGCGCCTTGCTAGGTCGTAGCAAATGACGTAGCTGAAGGCTATGCTAAACTGTCGTCTCTGCAAATGAGAGCGTATGTAGACAGTGAACCATCGCTAGCAAAGTCGGATGTACAACTGGGGCGAGTGCTAGGGAGTCTCTCTAGACTAGACCTGCCGTGTGGCGGCGTTCGGTCTGCAAGTGGCGACACGCGGGTCCGAAGTATACTAACGGACCCCGGCCGATTTAAAGGCTACCACCTAGCAAGCGTGGTGTCTGGCGGTGACACGACACAGTGTAATTTGTCTGATTCTGTACGGAACTTTCATCGTGGTTACTTCCCTTTTTTAACAATAATACACAATATATATATATATATATGAGCTGTCTTGGAAGAAGGCACAAATTACACCAGTCTACAACAAGGCTAGCAGAAGCGAATCACAAAAATACTGTCAAAAATCCTTTATACCAATCTGTCATAGGCTCTTCGAACATATTCTGAGATCAAAGATAATGAGGTATCCCGAGCACAATGGCATCGTCCATGCCATCCAACATGGATTTCATAAACATTGGTCATGCTAAACCCAACTCACACTGTTCTCAAGTGACATCCTGGAAGGCACGAATCCAAGGCAATCATGTGGTTGCAGTTTTTGTTGCCTTCCCAAATACATTTGACTGAGTGCCATATCATCGCTTGTCAACGAAAGTACAACAATGGAGGATATGAAATGAAAATCAGAATCGAGTGAGAATTTCTTTACAGAAGGACGCAATTATCGTCTTGGATGAAGACTCACCAATAGATGTACAAGTAATTTCAGGTGTGCCCCTGGAAAATATATTGTGTATCTTACCGTTTGTGTCGAATTTTAAGGACCTGGCACACACTATTGATAATAGTCTCAAGGCTTTTCGTAGATAGTGTAGTTAAATACTGCACAAATATTCAGTCCGTTCTTGATGATACTTCAAAGTGCAGTAATTGGGCAACTAGCTTTAAACATTCAGAAATGTAAATCTATGAACTTCACAGTGCACACAAACGTTGTATCCTACGAATGAAATATCAATGAGTCACAACTGGAATCAGACAACTTACGCAAATATCCGAGTGTAACAATTCGTATTGAATGAATACACAGGCACAGTTGAATGTAAAGCATGTGACTGATGGGAGGCTGAGAAAATACTGTCTACAAAGAATATTGCTTACAAAACACTTATGCGTTCCACTTTGCTTGTTAGACCTACACTACTGACCATTAAAATTGCTACACCACGAAGACGACGTCCTTCAGACGCGAAATTTAACTGACAGGAAGAAAATGCTGTGATATGCAAATGATTAGATTTTCAGAGCATTCACTCAAGATTGGCGCCGGTGGCGACATCTACAACGTGCTGACATCAGGAAAGTTTCCAACCGATTTCTCATACACAAACAGCAGTTGACCGGCGTTGCCTGGTGAAACGTTGTTGTGATGCCTCGTGTAAGGAGGAGAAATGCGTACCATCACGTTTCCGACTTTGATAAAGGTCGGATTGTAACTTATCGCGGTCGCGGTTTATCGTATCGCGACATTGATGCTCGCGTTGGTCAGATCCAATGACTGTTAGCAGAATATGGAATCGGTGGGTTCAGGAGGGTAATACGGAACGCCGTGCTGGATCCCAACGACCTCGTATCACTAGCACTCGAGATAACAGGCATCTTATCCGCGTGGCTGTAACGGATCGTACAGCCACATCTCGATTCCTGAGTCAACAGATGGGGACGTTTGTAAGACAACAAACATCTGCACGAACAGTTCAACGAAGTTTGCAGCAGCATGGACTATCAGCTCGGAGACCATTGCTGCGGTTACCCTTGACGCTGCATCACAGACAGCAGCGCTTGCGATGGTGTACTCAACGACGAACCTGGGTGAACGAATGGCAAAACGTCATTTTTTCGGATGAATCCATGTTCTGTTTATAGCGTCATGACGCTCCCATCCGTGTTTGGCGACATCGCGGTGTACGCACATGGGAAGCGTGTATTCGTCATCTCCATACTGGCGTATTACCCGGTGTGATGGTATGGGGAGCCATTGGTTACAAGCGTCGGTCACCTCTTGTTCGCATTGACAGCACTTTGAACAGTGGACGTTACATTTCAGATGTGTTACGACCCGTGGCTCTATCCTTCATTCGATCCCTGTGAAACCCTACATTTCAGCAGGATAATGCACGACCGCATGTCGCAGGTTCTGTACTGGCCTTTCTGGATACAGAAAATGTTCGACTGCTGTCCTGGCCAGCATATTCTCCAGATCTCTCACCAATTGAAAACATCTGGTCAATGGTGGCCGAGCAACTGGCTCGTCACAATACGCCAGTCACTACTCTTGATGAACTGTGATATCGTGTTGAAGCTGCATGGGCAGCTGTACTTGTACACGTCATCCAAGCTCTGTTTGACTTAATGCTCAGGCGTATCAGGGCCGTTATTACGGCCAGAGGTGGTTGTTCTGGGTACTGATTTTTCAGGATCTTTGCACCCAAACTGCGTGAAAATGTAATCACATGTCAGTTCTAGTATAATATATTTGTCCAATGAATCCCCGTTTATCATCTGCATTTGTTCTTGGTGTTTGATGGCCATTAGTGTATTTTGTATGGGTCCCGCGCGCTTGAGGAATATTATATGCTGTCTGGAAATATTAAAGGGGTATTTAACGTATACAAAGAAGACAGCACGGATGGC
The DNA here is from genome assembly GCF_023864275.1 of Schistocerca cancellata. Taxonomy (NCBI): domain Eukaryota; kingdom Metazoa; phylum Arthropoda; class Insecta; order Orthoptera; family Acrididae; genus Schistocerca; species Schistocerca cancellata. The sequence goes on from NC_064626.1 coordinate 740,829,627, forward strand.
GACAGGTTTGTGTAACTCACTGGAAAGTGTGCCGGAAATGCTGAAAAATCCCGAACTGAAACACACCTGAGGACAGTCGCCAAGTACACTGCGGAAGCTTAGTTATCACTAGTGTTAAGTGAACAATTTAGAAATATTCTTCAGCCTCCTATGTGTCGGTCATGTAGAGATTCCAACTTCTATGTTAGACTAATTTCAGTGCGCACAGAGATACTTAAGCCGTCGTTCTTCCCTCACTTCGCCGGTCGGTGTGGCCGTGCGGTTCTAGGGGCTTTAGTCTCGAGCCGCGCGACCGCTACGGTCGCAGGTTCGAATCCTGCCTCGGGCATGGATGTGTGTGATGTCCTTAGGTTAGTTAGGTTTAAGTAGTTCTAAGTTCTAGGGGACTGATGACCTCAGATGTTATGTCTCATAGTGCTCAGAGCCTTTTTTTTTTCCCACACTGCGGGAAGGAACTCTTGTCTACTGTACAGTACTAACTACCCTCTGCCATGCACTTCGGATCGGTTTGCAGGGGATGTAATCAGATGTCGATGGATATCATTAAGCAAGCCGAAGTAGGTCTTGTCATTCTGTCCTTACTCGGTACGTATTTCTCTAGGATCTGATTTTTGACATCTTCGAGCTTAAATTACGATTCGCCCGTGATTGTCGGTCTTGAGCTAAATATTGGCTCCTCTTCTTTAAATGATTGTGGTGACAGTCTGTTACGTCTAACAAACAGAAATACGCTCTTGGCTTCCTCAAAGAACTTCGTTACTTCGTTCTGTCGTGGACAATGTTCCTGTAAGCTACTACTGAAAAGACAAAGTTCTACTTGCAGTCGGGTTGTCTAAAACACTCTCTTGCCTGTCGGTTGTCAGACTAGATGAGGCAGTTGTCTAATAATACGTTCAGTATTATCTCGTATAACTATGTCCTTACAACCACCAACGTACCTGCATTTTTCCCAGTCAGTACTGGGTAAATACTTAAGTTTGAAATTGAACCAAATATATTGCAGTATCGCGGAGCGCAAGGCGAACACTTTCCAATGATAAATGCATCTTCAGTACAGTAGTAGTAGCAGCAGCAGCAGCAGCAGCAGCAGCAGCAGAGGACACGTTTGGTAAATCCCAGCTGCCGAGCGATGAGACTTCGTGGAAACCCAACGTCACGTTTGCGGTCATGTTTCAGTTCTTAGACAACACACACTGCGATGTGGTGTCGAAGTTAAGTCCAAATGACACACAATGCTGTCATATCACGGGAAAATTCACAAAATCTCTGCGTAAAAACGCCAAACGTTACTACTGTGAAGTAGAAAAGAAACATGAGTTGAATGCATATGAAGCAAGTCCCTCGTTATTATTTTCAGTCACGTTCCTTTGCTCGGTAATAATACAGATAACACGGGCGAAGATGAAGTGTTACTGTTCATAGTAGTAGTAGTATTTCAGAATCGAGAAACACACTCTCCCTTCTCCATACTTGCTTAACACAGACACTTTGTATATAATTGACAAAGACTACAAAATGAAACTTTCAGAAGAGTTTGAAATATATATACATTACTTCATAAATTCAGCTTATACTGAAAAATACAATATTTTGATCGTATAGCATCTCTTATCAAACTTTGCAAATTAGCCGATTCCTTTTAAAAATTGTCAGCAATAGCTTGTATGGAACTACACTATGTGATCAAAAGTATCCGGACACCCCCAAAAACATATTTTTCATATTAGGTGCATTGTGCTGCCACCTACTGCCAGGTACTCCATATCAGCGACCTCAGTAGTCATTCAACACCGTGAGAGAGCAGAACGGGCCGATCCGCGGAACTTACTAACTTCTAACGTGGTCAGGTGATTGGGTGTCACTTGTGTCATACGCCCGTAAGCTAGATTTCCACACTTCTAAACATCCCTAGGTTGGTCTGAGCACCATGGGACTCAACTGCTGTGGTCATAAGTCCCCTAGAACTTAGAACTACTTAAACCTAACTAACCCAAAGACATCACACACATCCATGCCCGAGGCAGGATTCGAACCTGCGACCGTAGCGGTCGCGCGGTTCCAGACTGGAGCGCCCAGAACCGCTCGGCCACTCCGGCCGGCCATCCCTAGGTCCACGGTTTCCGATGTTGTAGTGAAATGGAAACGTGAAGGGACACGTACAGCACAAAAGCGTACGGGCCGACCTCGTCTGTTGACTGACAGAGTCCGCCGGCAGTTGAAGAGGGTCGTAATGTATAATAAGTAGACATCTATCTCACAGAAGAATTCCAAACTGCATCAGGATCCACTGTCAGTACTATGACAGGCGGGAGGTGCGAAAACTTGGATTTCATGGTCGAGTCGCTGCTCATGAGCCATACACACCGGTAAATGCCAAACCACGCCTCGCTTGGTGTAAGGAGCGTAAACATTGCACAAGTGAACTGTGGAAAAACGGTGAGTGAGTGGAGTGACGAATCACGGTACACAATGTGGCGACCAGATGGCAGTGTGTGGGTATGGCGAATGCCGGGTGAACGTTATCTGCCAGCGTGTGTAGTGCCAAAAGTAAAATTCGGAGGCGGTGGTGTTATGGTGTGGTAGGGGACATGCATCCCTTGTTGTTTTGCCTGGCACTATCACAGAACAGGTCTACATTGATGTTTTAAGCACCTTCTTGGTTCCCACTGCGGAAGAGCAATTAGGGGATGGCGATTGCCTCTTTCAACAGGATCAGGCACCTGTTCGTAATGCACGGACTGTGGCGGAGTGGTTACACTACAATAACATCCCTGTAATGGAGTGGACTGCACAGTGTCCTGACCTGAATCCTTTAGAACACCTTTGGGCTGTTTTGGAACGCCGACTTCGTGCCCGGCCTCACCGATCGACATCGTACCTCTCCTCAGTGCAGCACTCCGTGAAGAATGAGCTGCCACTCCGCAAGAAACCTTCCAGCAGCTGATTGAATGTATGCCTGCGAGAGTGGAAGTTGCCATCAAGGCTAAGGGTAGGACAACACCATACTGATTTCCAGCATTACCAATGGAGGGCGCCACGAACTTCTAAGTAATTTTCGGCCAAGTGTCCGGATACTTTTGATCACATAGTGTATGTGCCATGTTTTTCAAATTTATTATATATAACTACCTTTATATAGCTGAGTTATTCTTTTTGCATGTTTTTATATGTGTATCTTGCTGCTAGCACAACTACTTGAGCCTGTGTATAAATGTCATTTACTTTTTGTAGATTATCAATTTGTCAATACGTGTTTATAATTATCACACACACAATATGCACGTTTTTGGACATGACATGGCATTCTGCTTCTGTGAAGAGGATACTGTCGTCTACCAAACCAATACTAAGTAAGCTTTTATAATAAACTTCTGATTTTTCACATGAATTCATGGCGAAGGTGTAATGACTTTATATTCCAGATTTTGTAGGCTTCTGATGACGAGAGATTAATTTATTGAAACTGGTAAAGCGAGACAGAAACAATTGTGCAACTGACGAATGAATGTTGTTGTGAAGAAGAAGTAGTAGTAGTAGTAGTAGTAGTAGTAGTAGGATTGTTCATCCGTGAATACCTTTCACAAGGATGTTGGACCTTTATTCTGTGAGTGTATTAATGCCACAATAGTTGGTATACACTAGGCACCTCTCCTGAGTCATCAGGCGCATTTTCTCTGGTATTTTGGCAGATATTTCCAATCTCGGGTTTGCGTTATGTAGCTGTGGTCATCCCAAACACATTACATTACATGTGACGCCCAATGTCAACAGAAACCGTCGGTATGTTCCAAAATTATTTATAAATGGTAATTTTACCTTTTCGTTCGATAGAGCGCACCCAAAAGTCCGATATTCGTTTTATCGATAAGCGTTAATGGGGACAGTGAAACACGAAGGATAAACAGCAGCCGGCCGGAGTGGCCGAGCGGTTCTAGGCGCTACAGTCTGGAACCGCGTGACCGCAACGGTCGCAGGTTCGAATCCAGCCTCGGGCATGGGTGTGTGTGATGTCCTTAGGTTAGAGAGGTTTAAGTACTAATTTCTAGGGGACTGATGACCTCAGATGTTAAGTCCCATAGTGCTCAGAGCCATTTTATAAACAGGAATCCAGCAGCGACTCAGTAACGCTGATTGGCGATTGCACTCAGCGCGGGCCATGGCAGTTCTGTCGTTGCTGGACCATTGGTTATTCATAGAGTTTTATTGTCCCTGTAAAAAACATGTCGACAAATCAAATACCATACTAGTCTAATATGGGACCGCCATATCGAATGGGCGCGTAAAATTCCCTTTAAAAATCGTGTTGTTTCTGTAACGGGAAACAAACCGACGCTTTTCGTAGGCACTGGGCGTCGCATGAGAGACGTAATGAGCAGTATCTCTGTGGGCTGACTACAGCTACTCAATGGAAAAACAGAGCTGCAAATATCTGTTGAAACACCAGAAAAAATATGCCTTACGACTCTTACGAGACACGCCCTGTACAGGCAGTTACATAACTACAGGCCCGGTTCGACAAGAATGAGAGAGGTAATCGGTCGTGACCGCAAGGTAGGAACCATCCCGACATACGGCTGAAGTAACTGAAAGAAACCACGGAATACCTAAGTCAGGATAGTTGGTTGGAGATTGCAGCATCCATTCTGCCGAATACAGGGCAAGCCTATATAAATCATCGCAACTTCATTCATTTTATCATCAGTGTGCAATACTGCCCGATTTATACATTCTTGCAAAACAAAACAAAAATTCATAATTTTAAACATAGCTGCGCAACAGCAACGGTTCCACGTAATAAGACTAAAAACAGTTGCAAAGGATAAAGAAATCTTTACCTAGGTTTCGGCAGATTTAAATCTGTCTTCTTCAGAAGGCGGCCTAAGGACAATGAACATCATAGTTTACATTAAAAGGTATGAAACTTAAGTCAAGAATAGAGTTTAACACATATTAGAGAGCGCCACCAGCCCTGGCCGCAGCGTAACTACGCTGGCCGATTATACTCAGTCGCTTGTGAGCTCTGCTACATCCATGTACTAATTTTTATTTACATGACAAGCCCTATTTTCAGGGCTATATTTTAATTTGGACTAATGGATCTATGCAGATATTTGTAAAAACGACGACGTTACATCATTCCATATTTATGTAAAATTGTAAGTACCAGGCGTCCTTCTCATATTTTGTAATACAAGAGCTCTCTAATATGTGTTAAACTCTATTCTTGACTTAAGTTTCATACCTTTTAATGTAAACTACGATGTTCATTGTCCTTAGGCCGCCTTCTGAAGAAGACAGATTTAAATCTGCCGAAACCTAGGTAAAGATTTCTTTATCCTTTGCAACTGGTCGGCTGTTTTTAGTCTTATTAAAAATTCATAATCTAAATAGCTAGATTTTAAGTTCCACTCCAAATTTTCAACTTACAGACTACCACACGTTTGCACAGTTGCGTCAGCAGACTGTGTACCAATAGGTGATGTTTCACTGGAGAAAGGAGTGCTGCGTGGCATCTGCCTGGAACGCAACGGTGCCAGACGAATGCTCCGCGTTGAACGCTGCGCACCGTGGCATTCACTTGTCATCCTCGGTAACGATTACGTACGTCAACAAGAACTGCCGTGATATGGAAGACAAACAAGACCTGCAAGATAGGCACGTGCTCTCCGTTCCTCGGACGCTCCCAAACTCCCTTAAGTCGTTAACAAGTAAAAATTAACCTTCATTGCGCTAATCGAAAAGCGGCTGTTATATCCCGTTAAAATAACAAAGACAGATGGACGAGGGTCCTCGCTCCAGCTATTAGGCTCGTTTGGAGAAAACGCAGACTGAATAAAGAACTTAAAAAACCGAATACAGGAAATTTACTTCACTTGTTTTCCAAATAAATTTTCATCATAAATTAAGCCCAAATAAATACAGTGCGCCTGTGATAGATATCACAACACGAAGGTGTTTTCTCTATCCCACTCTCTTCTCGTTAAATGCATATTTGACAGTTGATACGTCTAATCATTAGATACGTTAGGGTAGTGTGTTGTGGACAGAAACTGTATGATGAAAGTTCAGTGTTGTTGCTGCCGGTCGTCGTCGTCGTCGTCGTCTTTGCTGCTGTTGCTGTTCCCCTTCTTCTTCTTCTTCTTTCCTGTTGCTCTTTGTTTTCATTTGAATCTGCTTATTGTAGTAGTCTTGCCTCTGCAATTTTATGACCATTCCCCAAATCTCTCTCCATTATTAAATTAACTATTCCTTGACTCTTCAGAATGTATCTTATCATCATTAGTTGCAGAAATTAGACATTCGCTGGTAGATGCAGACTTCTAGACTCCTTCATGCGTTACCATCCACGTTGTCCCTACTGTTTCTAGCGTCATCTACCTACCTACCTACCTACCTTCCTTCCTTCCATTCATTCATTCATTATTTATAAGTTGTCATACAGTCGCTGTTATCTGTCTCTTTTTTACCGTATCTTTACAGGTATTTTATTCATGCTTTTATCTAGTTATTCTACAGCGTCTAGTTGTGATTTTATTACGGGCTTTTCTGAAGCTACCTTACTGTGGTTGCCCTCCAGTTCTTGTGGAGGAATGAAACTTCGTTTTTCCGTTCCACTGATGTTTTTTTCATAGTTTCTCAACCATGCTCGTCATTATATCATTTATGTAATGGCGCTGATGATCTTACTGTTCAGCGCCCTCAGACACAAAGAAATCATCATCATCATCATCAATCAGGATCTCGTATTTTCTTATTTCTTGGAATCCATCAAATAACTTCCTTGGGCGATCAATCATCCGTTCTACCTGGCTACATGTCCTGCCCAGCTCAGTTTCATTTCGTTGTGGTAATAACCACGCCTTCCACTACTTTGTGGTGGTGGTGGTGGTCGTGGCGGCGGTGGTGGTGGTGGTAAGTTCCTATGGGACCAAACTGCTAAGATCAAATCAGAGTTGGTAATATACACCGGCCGAAAACTTTCTGTTCCAGAAATGTCGTAAACTTAGTTCTGAAAATCATGTTTAGTTCTCTAAAAGCGCAACAGCAAGTTGTTACTCTCCTGTTTGTTTATTTTATCGTCCAGCCATTAGATGTTTCCATGTGAGACCTACAAACGTTTAATCTACTTAATTAAAAAGTAAAACTGTTTATCTATGGCATTCAGTTTAATAAATCGTGAAAGATGTTACTAGCCAGAGAACCAGCTAAGACGGTATAAATTCTGGAGATCTAGTTAATTCACTAGCCAGAGCGTAAAACTGCCCGATAATATTTACATACGGGCTCATGAAAAATCCACTCTTTAGGTGACAGTCTCTTGAGGCTACGAAATTCTGGAGTTGACTTGTATCGAATGCGTCAGCTTGAGTCATATACATTTGACGATATCTTGAGAACAATGTAGAACATTAGTATCCGCGTATGCGTATCCTAGTGCAATTTGTATATCGTCAGAAGGGCTATTTAACTGTACTGAAAGAAGTATTATACGAGATACAGAAATCTTTGTATGTACCTGATAACTGTCAAAGCGCCATTTTTACTAAACTTCGTATAAGGTTTGAAATTTTAATAGAACAAATATATAATCGTGGTTTTCTAGCTAAGTGGATTAGTGTCGAGCTAAATTTCAAAACGAAGGACCAAGGTTAAACACAAAACTGTTGTGTCTAAGAATATCCACGGTATCGAGCTCCGTTAGCAAGTCTTCACCTTCGCGACAAGTTCCAGTTCATAACTTGCATTAGACTCTACATTAAGTATTCCCGACATACGAAGAAGTTAGTTGGATAAATACATGGGTTTAGTGCAAGTGTACGTCGTAGTAGGACACGTCGCGTAAAGCTCTGTTGCTGTCGGGACCAATTTATGCGGTGACCACTATTTTACTTAACGTTGGTTTGCAGATTACAACTACCTTGATTTTTGCCTCCCTCAAAAGTTTGGGAAAGAAATTTATGCATACATTAGTTATAGATAGGTGCAAACCAATACGAATCAGAAGGCTGGTTTGAACACCAAAGTGCCTAGCTGTCCACGGTCCTACTGATGACGATATTTCCTATTTAGATTTCACCACCGACTGTCCGTCACTTAGTAAAGTAAACTGTGAACCACAGTACTCAGATGAACACTTCCTGTGGAGCACACCAGGAAAATCCGCGAACAGTACCAGCGTGTGATAGCTTAGACTGAATATGGATAATCCATATAGATACCGTGCTGTTAATACTGACTGCAACTACAGCCAACACGATACTTGATTTCCGGCGCAGAGTCATATACTCCAAGCGGCACGTGATAAACAGTTCTATCTCAAGATAAGCCGTAGCATCTTCAAACCGGCGATGAAACGTTGAATAAGAACAGAAAAGTGACTAAAACAGTTTCATTCACATATTTGACATTAAAGTAAATCGTTGAGTCTCGCCATGGAGCAAGTAATATTTTTCGCGGTGTCATCACTGTTCGCAATACTCTCCAAATAAATGAATGTATGGGCGGTTATCTTCGGCAAAGGTGCGCCAGCTGTCATTTCGACGAGATGAAACCCCTGACCCGGCTGAGGAAGACGCACCACACAATGCATTAACTCATGGATTCATATGCCGTCGTCATGAGCCTCCTCCTCCCCCCTCCTCCCCCCCTCCCCCTCCCCGTCCTAAGTTTGAGATCTCTTTGGAGTGGAAATCGCTGTATTCTGCATTTTAATTGAGTGCATGTGAAGTTTTTCCGAGGTAGTAGAAAGAAATTTAATAGGGTATATGCTGTCTTTTATGACGACGAGACGAATGTGGTAAAACTCAAAATTGATGAATAGTGTCTCGACTGCTCCCACAGTTCAGAGCTGAAGGATTGGGTGTGTTCCAGAGTGGCTGGTTCACCCTTTCATAGTTCAGAGATCAGCCAGCCCCATTTGTGTGTTTCAGTATTTTAAGTCAAATTTTTGAGTGGAGTGAAAACAAAGCACACCCACCCGTATAAATTACATGATGTGTTTTGTCCGGATTTTCGTCGTCAAAGGAAGAGTGGGGGATGAAGGAAAGAGTACCAAATTGATCAACTTGAGGTCTAGTTATGCAGAAAAAATGCGTGAAAGTTATCACGGTAATTAAAAAAGACTTAGTGATTTGAGAAAAATTTGAAATGTTTCATGAACGCTGCTACCAGTAACGTAAATCGTCAAAAAGTTGATCGCTTCATGGCCTAACTATTTTGCGAGTAAAAAGTTACGTTGGTAAAGTACTGAACTGTCAAAAAGAGTGACTTCAAATCACGTACTAAATTTAGAACATTTCGAGAACAGAAGACGCAATGAAAGCAAATGAGGTGCAATAAAATGGTGGTTTCTAGACAAAACTTGACAACAAAAATGGTTCAAATGGCTCTGAGCACTATGGGACTTAACATCTATGGTCATCAGTCCCCTAGAACTTAGAACTACTTAAACCTAACTAACCTAAGGACAGCACACAACATCCAGCCATCACGAGGCAGAGAAAATCCCTGACCCCGCCGGGAATCGAACCCGAGAAACCGGGCGTGGGAAGCGAGAACGCTACCGCACGACCACACTTGACAACAAACGAAATTGAAGGAAAAAAAAGTCTGTCAAATGTTTCGTGAAATAGTTCGTCAAAAAGCAAGAAATAAAACAGATTGAGAAACATTTGAGGCACCTTCGAATGATGCTCGAAATCGTGCATAACAATCACTGTTTTAGATGATTCAATTTAATTTCACTCTTTCCTTACAAAATATTCAAAAATGACCGACGTTTCGGAAGGACGTAGCAACACGTTGGTTGCTGTAGTGTTTTAGCATTTTAATGAGATTGACATCGACTGTGGAAACGTATTGACATGATTTTAGTATGTCTGTGTGTGTAAGGGTGTGTGAGGGGGGGGGGGGCGGGTTGAGGGGAGGGAGGGATAAGGTATAGTTTTTGAGGTGTTGTTGTTGTTGTTGTTGTGGTCTTCAGTCCTGAGACTGGTTTGAAGCAGCTCTCCATGCTACCCTATCCTGTGCAAGCTGCTTCATCTCCCAGTACTTACTGCAACCTACGTTCTTCTGAATCTACTTAGTGTATTTCTCTCTTGGTCTCCCTTTGCGATTTTTACCCTCCACGCTGCCCTCTAATGCTAAATTTGTAATCCCTTGATGCCTCAGAACATGTCCTACCAACCGGTCCCTTCTTCTTGTCAAGTTGTGCCACAAACTCCTCTTCTCCCCAATTCTATTCAATACCTCCTCATTAGTTATGTGATCTACCCATCTAATCTTCAGCATTCTTCTGTAGCACCACATTTCGAAAGCTTCTATTCTCTTCTTGTCCAAACTATTTATCGTCCACGTTTCACTTCCATACATGGCTACACTCCATACAAATACTTTCAGAAACGACTTCCTGACACTTAAATCTATACTCAATGTTAACAAATGTCTCTTCTTCAGAAACGCTTTCCTTTCCATTGCCAGTCTACATTTTATATCTTCTCTACTTCGACCATCATCAGTTATTTTGCTCCCCAAATAGCAAAACTCCTTTACTACTTTAAGTGTCTCATTTCCTAATCTAATTCCCTCAGCATCACCCGACTTAATTCGACTACATGCCATTATCCTCGTTTTGCTTTTGTTGATGTTCATGTTATATCCTCCTTTCGAGACACTGTCCATTCCGTTTGAGGTACCTTACTGTTATATCTCAATCTTATGGAATTTTTGTTGTGCCAACTGTAACGACACTCATTTCATAAAATATTTTAAAACGAACGATAGACACACAAACCGCAATTGTGTTCGTCGCAGTGGAGCAGGCTTCCCGCAGCGACAGGTAGTGAGTCAGGCGGCCGAGCGGCCAGGAAGCGCGCGGATTACCTGTGCCTCGGCCTCTGACGTAAGGCGGGCGCGCTCTGTTACACAGCAGCCCGCGGCTTGCGGTGGCGCCGCGCTCGCCTGGGTGACGCGAGCCAACAGCCTTGCCAATGCCTCGCCTTATCCGATGGCGAGCAGCGTACCTGCCGGCGGTCACGTACACACCAGATAAGGATTTGTGACGGGATAATCGAGATAATGGCCGATTTGCGCCAGGCCATCCATCACCGTTCAGTGTGATGTAGTGGTCTGCAGGCAAGCTAGCAGGGGGGCTTCGTTGTGTATCCGGGAAGGGGCCTTTGTGCGCGCAGAGGTGTTCCGCGCGCAGCGAGGGGTTTGGTTTTGGTGTGTGTGTGTGTGTGTGTGTGTGTGTGTGGCGGGGGGGGGGGGGGGGGGGGGGTGGAGGGTGACCTACACCATCTGAGGTGCTACAGTCAGTGTGGTCACCCCTGACAAATCCCCACTCCAGGTCCCCCCTCCCTCACTCCTCCACTCCTCTCACTCTCTCTCTCTCTCTCTCTCTCTCTCTCTCTCTCTCTCACACACACACACACACACACACACACACACACACACACAGAGAGAGAGAGAGAGAGAGAGAGAGAGAGAGAGAGAGAGAAAAGTCCCTTACACACGACATACTTTCTCGTTTCACTTGACTACTCGAGACAAGTGAATGGACTGCAGCACCCCTGGAGTTGATTCCTGTGCTGAGTCTCATCTTCCGAGTGGTCATTTTCGTTCACAAGTCAGCGCCAAAATTGTCTGTGTTGTGACAGCTGTCTGCCGTACAGTTTGGAATCTTCACGGTGGAAATAAGGTTGTAAGGTACTACACTTCGTACAAAAAAAAGAAATATAATAGCAAAATACTGGAAGGATAATGGAATTTATCAATGTCCACAGCAGAATTCATAGTGAAAATTATTGTCTGGTACATTATTTACACTTCTGGGAACTGAAAGAATACGAACAATGTCCTCTAAATATTTCACAATATACCGGTACACATTTGTTTGCTCGAGACAATATATACTTGCCAAGTAAAAACACATCAAACAGTAGCCAGAACGCAGAAGAAAAAAAAGCAGTAAACAGCGTCTTTTTTCTTTATATCTTATTTTTTTTGTTAAGTGCCCAATAACTTCGAAAATTATCTTTCTCGTCAAATAGTTCTAACCTTTTCACGGTTGAAATAACTTTCATTAAAGCACTTTACATATTTAAGTTATTATTTCTCCAAAGTATAATACCCTTAAAACCTTTTTGGTTTCGGATGTTTCGTCTGTCTTGCAAGAGAACACGAAAAAATATCAGGATCTGGTGTAACTTTTCATTGTGTCACCAAAAAGAAACAAACGACGCAATAAAGGTCAAGGACACACGAAAGCACACAACCCATTTCTATTATAGGAGAGAGCTCGACCAGAACAGGTTATCTTTCGACTTTAGGAGGCGCCGCAATAGTCCCTTGTTTCTGCAAATGCGCAGTACGCAGCATACTCGGAAATTTAAAAGTCCACACTCGGCATAATCTATAGATCATTGAACTTACTGACACACTCGCGTCGTGTCTGGCTGCTGATTTACACGCAGGTACAAAAGGTGCACTCACTTTGAACAGTCGATTTTGACCAGAAAGTCGCTCGTGTAAAACGGTCTTAAGGCTCCGGTATTTTTTTTTTTTTTTTTTTTTGTTGTAATTGTGACTTTGTTGTCACAAGTGGTCGTTTATGTTTAGACGTCGGCACCAGTATACTGAGTGTTCTGAATGTTACCCGCCGTGAAAGTGGCGCTATCCCGAACAGTCATTCTTTAAAAAGTTGGAAATATACAGGGTTGTTAAAATGAAACTGGTCCGCAAAATATTTATAAGACTTTTTTTGTATGAAGCATATTTGTTCCATCAGCTGTGCAGTTGTATGTTTATTCTCTACCGGTTTCGATTATCATAGTCATCTTCACAGGAGAAAAACAGTGTACACCAATGAATGAAAAACACATTTTTGTCATACATGAGCCATACAAATGTAGAACATGCATAACAGTCATAACAGTCTGTCTTAACACAAACTATATGGAGTGTACATTTTTTGATCTATTGATGTACATTGTGTCCCTTTCGTGAAAATGACTGTGATAATCTAAACCGGTAGAGAATAGACATACAATTGTACAGCCCGTGGCAGCACAAATATGCTTTTTTCAAAATATCTAACAGCTATAGACAGTCACCCACAATAAGTTCTATTTATAAGACTGACACTGAAATGACCGTTGTTAATGAACAGGCGAACCGTCAATCTCTGAAAATGCTGGAAACCGTGTGTTCGATGCATGAATCGGTTACTGTGACACGTCTGTGCATTCACATCTCCCGCACGGTCTGTCCCGAATACTTCGCTGTGTCACTGAGTGAGTGAGAGGAACAGATGTGTTTAGTCACCAGCTGAATGCGACGCAAAAATATGCTAACGATAAAACATCGCGTCTTCATTGGCGAAGGTAATGAGAAGCATAATTCGTGGAAAATGCTTATTGAACTGCTTGTGCAAGAGTTTGACTGGTGCAGTTTCTAGCAAAACCTCCAGCTAAGTCTGTCATGCGAAACTTGGGGAAAAATGGCGCGAAACCGGGCCCTTTACCGACTAAAAACCGTAACAATAGGAAGAAGGAAAACCTGGAGCAAAGTCCGGAGAAATCTCAACGCTGTTTATCTGTGGAAGTGGGAGTTCAGAGATCGTCGCGTCGAAACTTTATCAAAATAACCTGCATCTGTGTCCTGACAAATTTACAATTGTGCACTAGTTAAATCAAGACTTTTGGATCCTCAATTTTTCCTATCTTCAGATGAGGTCTGGTCCAGACTGTCAAAATGGAGTCACAGAACGTACATCGTTGTGCATCAGAAAATTTCCATAAGTAGTTCGAAGAGCCGTTCAAAATTTCAAGATTTGTATTTGGTCCGCAGAGTCTTGTATGCACGTTGTAACACGACTCTTTCACCAAACTGCTAATGCTGACCAGTATGTCCAGATACTGCTTAATCCGTATGATGATTTACTCGTAGAAGATAAATGACTGGAAATTTTCAGCAAGATGGAACAAAAGCACACATCGCCTTGACAACCTTGTCACGAGAGTTTGACGTTTTCGGTGAGGAGAGGTCATCAACAGAGTCAGTACAATCTCTTGACCATCTCGACCACCCGACCTCCGAAAGTGCCATGTTCATTCACAACGGTTCATCTCAAGCCAATTTTATCGTTAATATTTTCCGATCTATTTTTTTCCATTCTATGGTATCTTAATAACAGAGTTTATTAACAGGCAAAACCAGATTCATAGGAGATGTTCGTGGAAAAGTATGGTAAGCCTTCCACATTGCTGGAAACGGAAAGAATAGTAAAGGATTCATCCAAACATTACAAAACAATATTTTATTTGCTGGAGAAAATAAAATACACCCAAACAAATCAAACTATCTTTAGAAGGCAAGTACATAGCAAATTTTTACTTGGTCCTTTGTGTCGTTTTTCTTTCAGTGTGCCGAATAATATCCAAACAATTTTCATTAAGAACTATGAATAGTACGGAATTTTTCTTTGCCTAGATATTGTACAACCTAGATAATTCTTGGGTTTAAGATATTTGGTCTGTCTTGTGGGACCAAAAAGAATCTCAAATCCTTAAACAGTCTTAGCGATGCGGGCCGGAGTGGGCGAGCGGTTAAAGGCGCTACAGTCTGGAACTGCACGACCGCTACGGTCGCAGGTTCGAATCCTGCCTCGGACATGGATGTGTGTGATGTCCTTAGGTTAGTTAGGTTTAAGTAGTTCTAAGTTCTAGGGGACTTATGACCACAGCAGTTGAGTCCCATAGTGCTCAGAGCCATTTTTTTCTTAGCGATGGGTGAAGAAAAAAAAAAGTAAAGATTAAGATAACACGAAATCGAGTAGACATGGCGAGAATTGTTTAACTTAATAAGTTAGCGGACTACTCCACCAGCTCCTGTTTCTGCACATATGCAATATTCACCTCACTCCAGCTTTTAGACCTCTACGCTCGGCGAAGTCCGTTGATAATTGACATGGGAGCCCACTAGAGACGTGGCTGACTGCTGATTTACGAACGGGCACGTGACGCGCTCCCCACCACAGGTAGTTTGTTTTGAACAGAATGTCGTCCTCGTAAAACCAGCTTAACCACGAGGACATTCACTTGACTCTTCCGTCGATTGAAGTATTGAGTCGAAACTGGTGAAACTAGCGATTTAGAGTTAACTGAATTGCGACTCGATAGCTCACCTCCAGTCCAAAGGTTAGGGGTTCAATCACCAGTAGAGCTTAAGATTTTCCTGCCATTTACCGCTTCTTTACCTCTGTAAATGATTTTTGTATGAGAATAATCTAGTGCTGAATTGCGATGGCAACCCACGGTATTGTTTATATTGTGATTTAGAATACAGATCGCCATACAAACAACATTCATGGCGATACATTTAAAGCGTGTTCGATCTTCATGTCGCAAAGCGAGCACCCAACATTACGCAATGAAATAGCAATGCAACGTCCCGTGCGCAATCTGAAGATGAGCCTGAAAAGGTTGTAAAAACCGTTTAAGGAATAAAAATTAAAAAAAAGTGACTGATTGCAGTTATCTGTAT
This sequence comes from Schistocerca cancellata, assembly GCF_023864275.1. Lineage (NCBI taxonomy): Eukaryota > Metazoa > Arthropoda > Insecta > Orthoptera > Acrididae > Schistocerca > Schistocerca cancellata. Next base: position 740,845,170 of record NC_064626.1, read on the forward strand.
TTACGTTCAATAAATAGTCAGGAGTTCAAATGGTTCAAATGGCTCTGAGCACTATGGGACTTAACATCTGAGGTCATCGGTCCCCTAGAACTTAGGACTACTTAAACCTAACTAACCTAAGGATATCACACACATCCATGCCCGAGGCAGGATTCGAACCTGCGACCGTAGCAGTCGCGCGGTTCCGGACTGAAGCGCCTAGAACCACTCGACCACTGCGGCCGGCAGTCAGGAGTTCTTAAACATTGTGTAGTGTAGTCTGATTCCTTTTCGTTTACCAAGATAACGTTGTTCGAATTATTCTACATGTGACTTTGTATTAATTTGAAATCGGTATCTCGATCAGTGTTGTAAGCTATGTAACAAGCAACGTATTAGAAGCGGGACGCTTGTTTAATATGTTTATTGTCTACACTTAATTTTATTCAGACTGGATAATTGCCTCTAAAATCATAGTATTCGTCTTTTGTGCAGAGATTTTTATGTTATACTCCGAGCAGACCTATCGAAGGTAATACACTGATCTCTGATGGTTATCCTCATTTTATTGAATAACAACTCTATCATCGGCAAATAGCACAGCATTTAATTGCATTATTTCAAATATTTTAATTCTTGTGCTTGCTTAGTGGTTACATTTACTAATTACATCACCTACATAAATATTCAGAAGGGCAAGGGATAACTTAAAGTACTGACTTATTTGGCTGATATTATTTGCGTGAAAGATGTGGACGATATCCTCGTTTACTCATAACGTCCCAAAGTGGGGAGGTTTTGACTCAATCAAAGACGTTTCCGTAATGATGAACGCGGCGTGTGCCTCAAGACTAAATTCTCTTCTTTCAATCAATATTGTCCAAGAAAATACGTATCTGTATTTGATCGACTGATACCAATACCTGCATGTTGTTTAAGCAACAGATTACATCATAAAGAACGTAATCTTCCATAATTATTTTTCCATGTGTGGCCTTTAAGAAACTTGTCGCTTTGCAGTCCATCGTACTTATGTGAGGTTTTCTAGAAGGAGAGACCATGTTACCACTTCAGTCATCAATAATTTTAGAGCGTTTCCAACACCTATTAAATAGGTGTAACAATGTTAGTTTAAATCTTGTAAATATTCTAGTTGTGAAGTACTTTCTTTGACACAGCTGTCTCTCGTGGAAGAGTGGTAAACTGTTTACCTGCGAGAAAGCAGTTCACTTACCGGCTACAATAGCCTCTTTGGAAACAAAGGCTACGCAGCAGTTTTGAAAATATCAATTGCGCAAAGATGTTGATTGTGGTAGAGATATCTTACGTAATAAATGTAACTCATTGTGTCTGCTGCCGAATGAATAATTCTTTGGATTCAAAAGTTAATTGTATCTAATTATGTATGCTTATAATTTTTGCTTTTGGGCCGTCTAATTACAACTGAATCAAACACAATCTTTGTGTCATAGGCATTTCGGCTTTTTTCTTCGAAAGCCATCTTCAGTGGCAGGTTTCGTGGATGTTGTTCTACATGCTGTGTTTCTGTTCCATTGTTACCTCTGTTGTTCTTATAATTGCCACATGAAATTTTGTTTTGAGACTTCACAGCACCAAGAACTGAACACTTGTTTTGGTGTTTTGCTTTGGTTCGACATACCGATGCAATTGAGGACAACAGAACTACAAAAGTTGATCTCAACTGTATCTGTTTAACGGACATGTTAATCTATAGAACATCTATGACTGTAACTCGGGTTGAAGTTTTTAATCTCAAAAAACTGTCTCCAGCCCAAAAGGTTTCCTACATACTTTTAACAGACTTGTGATGTGTTTCTTAGAAAAAAAAATTAATTACGTTGATTTTTAACGTTAAATGTATAACAGCTCTTTCGCTGCTCATTATCAGCACAATAAAACTGAAATTTACGTGAATGTAAGCACTAAATTTAACTACACACGTAAAAGTAACGTCTTTACTGCTAGAAAACCTTACTTTACTACTAAAGAACCAGTACTGTAGCCTGTATCTACGCTCAGAGGCAGTCAATTTTAGTTTACATTTTTCATGCCTTCACGTCTGGTACAGATAAATTAGCGGTATGTAAATCTGTGGCGGTTTCTTCTACTAGTAGCTTCTTTTTATTTTCCCGAGGGTGGACTGATATGGAGCACATTCCTCTTACATACCTACTAGTTAGCACAGTACCTATTAGTCACACCAAGCCCGTGTTCGTCCTACAGACTGATAGGTTTCTACCAGATGATCATCTTAATCACCGTAGACAATCGACACCGCAGTTTCACAACAGATGGTCGCCTGCCTCACTGTTTCTTCGCATGCCAGTCACTTCTGCCCTCACTTCGGCGCACCCCATTCGTCGACTATTTCCCGCCTGAAGACTGGCGGCGAGCGCTCTCATGTCAGCCCCCTCACCCCAGCCTCGACCTTGGCCCCGCTGCACCCCTACCCCCACTCACGCCCACACCAGAGATAAGTGTCCGAGGGTTGAGCAGCTGCCAGAGACCCAAGTCAGTACTCAGTAGTCCGTCGTCGCCAACGGCTCAGTGCTGTACTGCGCGCGTGTTCTCCGCCTTCTGTTCAGTGCTGTACAAGTGTCCTAAGCTGGCTGCTCGGGAGTGAAACATGGGTTTTCGGCGACGGTGCAAGCGTGTGCCCAAACACCTAAAGAGTATCTTCTTTTACGTCCGCCGGCTATGTCGCTGGAAGACGGCGAGTAAAAAACGGAGAAGGTAAGAGAAGTTACGTCACTGTGTTTTACAAATTAAGTGGCATTGAGTGCGTCGACCAGCAGCTGTATTTTCCACTGCAGTGGTGCCTAATGTTCTCTGGGATTTAGGGAGGTTCGCGATTCCCAAATATGCAAAGTCAGTGCTGGACGGTTCAGTCCGTCAAGTTTTAATCTCCATTCCTAGATGAAGGACTTGAAAACCTGCCTGTCTAAATTTCGTATCGCATTAATACTGGTACCTGGCACTTTTACTGGCACGATGTGCGTCAAGTTTTAATCTTCTTCTTTCGATGACGCTGCTGTATTTCCTATGTTTTGAGCGCGATCTTCTTCTGCACAAACATTTTCCTCAACCTTTGAATTACGTGGTCTTCCACGAATGAGATATCGAAGTAGCGTACGTCCTCCCACGACGCATTATTTTTCTTGTTTGGAGGAGGAAAAGCGTGTTTTTGGAACGAAGTCACGTAAAGCAATTACCGTTCGCTACATATCTTTTATGCGTTATGCATCATTTCTTATTATGCCGTTTATAATACCTTCGTAGAAACTGACAATTTTTTTGTGACTTCTTACAAACAAACAAATCACAGATAGGGTACACAAGACACGTTATGCTTTATTATCTTGATTTTGACACTGTGTTGGACCCCTACTTATACCTCCCGAGGAGATCACGAATGTAAAATTAGAGAGATTAGAGCGCGCACGGAGGCTTTCAGACAGTCGTTCTTCCCGCGAACCATACGCGACTGGAACAGGAAAGGGAGGTAATGACAATGGCACGTAAAGTGCCCTCCGCCACACACCGTTGGGTGGCTTGCGGAGTATAAATGTAGATGTAGATGTAGACCCAGATTTCACAACCTTTCAACTATTTTATTTACTTTCGAGTTTGGTCTGTTTTGGAAGCTGGTGTATTTTCTCTTTTTTGTATGTTTTATTTTGTATAGAAGACAGGATCTTGGTTGGTGTTCGTAGATGTATCGTTACTGACAATTTCAACGGGTAATGCACAATGGTAACAGTATCAACAGGTCTCAAATGGACTGGTTACACCTGACTATTTTTCAGCTACTGTGCTTCAAGCATGGAGGGCACTGCTAACAAAAGCTTCTGCTAATGTATTCATTGGATCCGTGACATGAACTGTAGCATAATTTAAAAAGACCCTTTTCGTGCGATTGAGACAAACACCGACGGCGTTTCAGCATGAAATGGAGCAGGCTGCATTATAGATGTTCGTTTCTTACTAAGTTGACATGCTTTAGGGCCCTATTGTAGTTCTATCGAAACATATTTACCGACAAATACATGGACGTTTCTGCTATATAATGATACAATTACTTTTACCTGACAACTTTTGAATAGACTGTAGATAGCATGTTTTTTTAATGTCTGACCACTGGCAGTTGTTTTCTTTTATATGAGGCGCGAAGCTCAATAGTGGAATGCCCTACTGTTTCTACAGGGAGAGACCGAAGTTGTAGTTTGTTTAGGTTATCTGTTGCTGTTCAGTGTGTCTGTGTGGCCTTCTTGTTGTTATAGCGTTGCGGCGTTGGCCGTCGGGAAAATTCTGTGGACTCACGCATACCTGATCTCAAAATTTTCGTAAGCATGCTGCTCTCCAGTTACGCCTGGTAATCGATAAACATACTGGAAAGCCGGTTTAAAAAGCAGGTTTAAAAAAAAAAAAAAGGCTCTGAGCACTATGGGACTTGACTTCTGAAATCATCAGTCCCCTAGAACTTAGAACTACTTAAACTTAACTAACATAAGGACATCACACACATCCATGCCCGAGGCAGAATTCGAACCTGCGACCGTAGCGGTCGCGCGGTTCCAGACTGTAGCGCCTAGAACCGCTCGGCCACCCTGGCCGGCTTGTGGTTTTAGCTTGACTGTTATTGCATAAACGTGGTTATTTCGGGGACTAGTCTGCAGCCAGCTACGCTGTGGTTTTTTGGAGAGCGTCATCGACAATCCCAGACCGGGCGGCGCTACAGCTTTTATCTTTCTGGAGGAGATAGCGAGCTTCGACCTTTATCTGGGCTTCTGAACGGCCGCGTCCTTGCAACAGATAAGGGAGCAGTTGAGCTTTCGCTAGGTCCGTGGGACGCGAACGAGCGGCCTCAGTAGTTGACTCGAGCCGGTGAGAGCGTCTGCTCGCAGCTCGTATGTGTGTGTTCATCTGCCAAACTGACAGCGCGGGCTCTGCACCATGACTGTGGACAACGGAGTGCCGACGCAGCCGATGCGTCTCGTGGAGTTTGCTCTCCGGAAGGCGTGAGTATTTCACGATCGAAGACATTGCGTCTCAGGGAACCGTGACGACTTGTAATTGTAGGGAAGGAGGACACTGTCTGAGTTACTTGGCATGTTTTCTCGATATCTGGTTTAGTCTATTGTTACATGTCACCCTCAGATCCACGCGTTTCGTTATATGCACAGCTCGTCGGCAGGGCGAACGTACAATTAAAAGGTCGAAACCAGTGACCCAAACAGAATGTACTAAGTGATGCGGGCGGTGCCTTCCTTCATCATAGGCGCGAGTGTTCTACTCTGACCAAAGCGCAGCTCCTTACCTGAGATGAGCTTAGTACTGTTTCGTTCATTTATCTGTTTTTAAAGAAGGTGATGACCAGTTCATTGCGGCAGAAGAATTAGAACTTCCGCGATTACAGCAATGAAAAATTCTAACTTGATTGAAGGTTGTCCACGCAACAGTCCAAACATTCAACAGTCTTACCACGTCGTTATTGACCCGTGCATTTGACTTTACGCGGCTCATCATGCATTTTACTTTCCCCGAAGTGCAGCTGTTTGTCTTGTTTCCCCCAGTGTTTCTTTTTCTTTTTTTTTCACTAGCACACCAATGGTTTTTTAACGTTCCCTGATAAGTATATTCATTGGTGAGAATAAAAGTGAGTCTGATTTGTGATTTCATTGCTCTGTTGCTAATTACAAATTACGCCCTCTCGCAGGTTCGGAATATTCGTTGGAGTATTTGTTTTCATACCGCGTACCGACGAGATTTTGGTACTACCAGTGGATGCGCTCCAGAGAGATTTTAAAAAAGTGTTTTGCCACGTTAAACTTCAGGAGAAAATAATAACAGTTTGACATGTTCATTTGAGAGGAACTTCGCATGTTTAGTCAAGTAACTACTTTCGTCTAGGGTAATTGCTTATTTGTGTGTGTGTGTGTGTGTGTGTGTGTGTGTGTGTGTGTGTGTGTCATACAGTTGCGACATGCGCGTAAGAAGTTCTTGTCAAAACGTCAATTGCGTGTGATGAGTAAAATAACTTACATGCTTCATATAGATTGCGGTCGTTTGTCTTCACTTTTTTAATTTGGTTTGCTTATGCTATAAAATTCGGATGAAGTCGGTTATTGACAAATTTTTGTGACATTAAAGTACATAATTGCTGCAACTGTGTTAGTTTCCGTTAAACAAAAAACATAGTTACATATGCGACAGTTCGGCTTCCCATTCCCAAAAATTGCGGTTGTATGACTACAGGGTAGTACGGTGTTGTTCGTAATATGCTTTTGTTAAGACAGTTCTGGTAGCTTTTCTTCTTGTTTTACTTTTGTTGTGTTCTTGCATCGTGTGTACGTACTCACAGTATCGTGTGAGTGCAGATTTTAGATCTGTTGTACGACCAGGTTGTCAGGATTGTATGTTCCATACAGATGAGTGCTTCACTGTTGTTCACGATCTTCACCACGATGTGCTTAAAACATTTAAAAGAAATGTTTGTGTTTGTGTCAGGCAAAACATCAAATAGTTTTGTAATTACGAACCTCTTTGTTGTAATTAACTTGTGAAGAATAAATGCGTCACCAGTGCTGATTCTTTGTCCATTATTAGGCTCATTAATAAGATTTTCTCATTAATATTTCTTTTTTTAAAAGTAGCATCTGCTTTATGTGGAAGCTAATTCAGCTGATATCATTATTTCCACTACACTGCACATGGCGCAAATCGCATAACTATTTCGCAACAGCCGTTCCTTGCCACGGTTCGTGCGGCTCCCCCCGTCGGAGGTTCGAGTCCTGCCTTGGGCTTGTGTGTGTGTGTGTGTGTGTGTGTGTGTGTGTGTGTGTGTGTGTTTTATCCTTAGCGTAAGTTAGTTTAAGTTAGATTACGTAGTGTGTAAGCCTAGGGACCGATGACCTCAGCAATATGGTCCCAAAGAATTTACCACAATTTTTTTTCTGTTTCACAACATCCTCGTAATATGTTATGATTATGAACGTAAAACTAATTTGCGCTTATCGAACGGGATTTTGCATTAATTCATGCATGAATAGTGAAAGAGGTAGGCAAAGCAAATAAAATAACACAGCTGCTTTAAATCATGAGCACCCTCTTGTTATTGTTAAGTCCAAAGTCGTTAAAATTCGAAGGCTACTCGTCTGGATACTCGTCTCGACATGTAATTTAACGTCGCATATATTGTTGATTGTTAGTGTTAAATGTGTGGAGCTGAGTCCCATCATCAAGTGACTGAGCGTGTGATTGATTTGAAAGCTGAGGAATGGCAATTCATGTCATTCGTAGGTAAGGAGTTACATTCCAGACGCAGGATTTAGAGAGGGAACCGCTGGAGCAGTTCTGATATCGGAGACCAGTGGGGCCTATTTACATCTTTCTGGAACATTTCAACTGCGCTATCGATAACTTCCGTCTGTAAACCAATGAACTGTGCGTGCTCACTTTTATCACCACAGAGGTAATGACCGAAAAATTGTCGGTCCACCTAGCACAATAATCCCGCATCGTATCTAACCAAGTACAGCACGTTAACGTGCCTTCCCAATGGAGTATTGCGAAAGCTGGGTGCGATATACAGTGGTTTAGCACAACTGGTACTAATAGAACTCTCGGGTAAACAAACTGCGTGCTGCGTATGAGCACTGCAAATAATGCATTGCGTTACATCACCCTTTGTATTTCTTCCGGATGCTGCATCCGCTTGCCATAAATGGTTACATCTGAAGACCTATTCCTCAGAGGCCTTTTCAAGAGGACTGAGTGATATTGTTAAATGCTGTGGATACTGTTAAACTTCTGACAATATAAATGTCGAGGCTACTTTCTGCCTGTAGGCAGAGCGATTTCTGACGTTATTACCCCGAACTTGTGACGGCGTCAGTTTATCGCGTTTAACCGCTGCCGTTAACGAAAAGATGAGACTGTTTTGAAAAGGATGACAACAAAACCTCTAAGTGGCAAACTTCATTCCATTGTCGCTTGGATGTACTGTAGTAAGGCCTTGGTTCTAATTACTGGTCAGCAGTTACCTCGCTTGAGGTAACTTTATTTCTGATGGCCGGCCGAGACCGTTGGAATCCGCGTGTAGCTCCTAAACCACGTTAAGATGGTGTAGTGTCATATTATCTGTGTCATCAATGGTTTCGGTGGGACCGAAATATCATGGTGATAAGTTTGGATTTCAGCGAGTCTATCTTTCTAATATTAGTGTGGATCATTCCCCACCTTCATCAATGCACGAACCACGTCCAATGACTTTCTTGTCTCTCAATAATAAATTCATATAGTTGACGTTTCGTAGCTGATGTGAGTGTGGGTTGTGTTCAGTCACGGTGTGGTCTTGAGCAGGTCCTAACACGATATCTCCCGTCTGTCATTATCACTTCAATCCATCCATGCAGCCAATCGACTACTATACGCGACTTCACCGTCAAGATGTACGCCAGCGGTAGAGATTTACAGGTCCGCGTGGTAACAGTCCCACACCGTCTATAGCGCTCCAGCGCGACGTATGTGCTCTCTTGGGGGAAGGGGAGTGCCAAAAAAATTTAAAAAATCTACACCACAAATGAATTTTCCGAATGGGACGGAAATCGGCGGATTTGATGCACGTGTACAGACAAACAAGTGATTACATCTTCAGAAAAAATGGCTGATTTATTCAAGAGAAATAGCTTCACAAATTAAGAAAATCAAGAATGCGTTGGTCCATCTCTAGTTCTTATGCAAGCAGTTATTCAGCTTGGCGTTGATGGATAGAATTGCGGGATGTCCTTCTGTGGGATATAGTGCCAAATTATGTCCAATTGGCGCATTATATAGTCAAAATACCGAGATGGTTGCAGAGCCCTGACAATGCTCCAGACGTCATCAGTCTTGCTGCCCAAGGCACGGTTTGGCGAGCATAAAGACAGACAATACTCTCGCCGTTTGCAAGCGGGCATTAATTTGTTGAAATGTAAGCACAGAAGGACTTGCCATGAATGGCAACAAAATGGAGCGTAGAATAACGTCGACGTATTGCTGTGCTGTAAGGGTGCCCCGGATGGCGACCAAAGGGGTCCTGCTATGAAACGAAATGGCACGCAAGACGTATCTGGAGGGCGACAGTGAAGTTCGTATCCCACCACTGTCCGGGTCATCTCCAGACCCGTCTTGAGCCTCGAATCTCATTGATTGGAGTAGAATTGTGTTCAGTGATGAAAACTGCTTAGAACTAAGCCCTAATGACCAGCAAAGACTAGTTTTGAGATGTCCGGGACAGTGGTGGGATACCGACCTGACTGTCGCCCACCATACGGGCGGACAACCAGGAGTGATGGTCTGAGATGCCATTTCATTTCATAGAAGAATTAGTGCTTGCCAAAACCTACCTTGGTCAACAAGGTTGTAACATCTCTTCCAATTGAGATCATTTGGAGCATTACGGCAGAGCCCTGAAACCAGCCCGAGATCTTGACGATCTAACGCGATATACCTCAGGACATCCAACAGCTCTGTCAATCAATGCGAACCCGAATAATTGCTTGCATAAGGGCCAGAGGTGGACTTGCTCGATTTGTGAAGCTATTTCTCTTGAACAGATCATCCAGTTTTTCTGAAATTGTAATTGTTTATATAATCGGACTGATATGGGCAAGGCTTACGCGTGTGCCCTCGTTGCGTTACATTTTGCATCATGGCTGAGCGCTGTGGACGAGCGCAGCGGGTCAGCCGGTGCAGGTAGGCAAACAAACAGGCGCCGGTGTTATTGAGAGCGGCAGAGCGAGAGGAGAGCGGGGGCCCGTCGGCCTCGCTGCAGCAGCAGCAGCAGCAGCAGCAGGTGGTGGTGCGTGGGTGGGCGCCGTCAGTTCCAGTGGCGGCGCGTCCAGGAGAGGCGGCGGCGGCGGCAGCAGCAGCAGCGCGCGGACCCATGCCGGCGCGAGGCGCGTCTCACACGCCGAGGTCAGTCTATATGTCGGCGTCACTCCACCCACTGACGCCTGCCGCAGAGAGACCAAACGCGCGTTGTAGTAGCAACATCTGTGACAGCAGCGATAGGAACCGCTGCGTGCTTCGGACAGTGCAGGGGTCTTCATCACTGCTGTCACGAGTAGAAAAATATTCGTATAGTGATCGACGCGACGGTTCAAGGAATCAGGTTGATCCTTCAAAATGTGTCGTTCTGTTTCGATCGTCTCAGTTTTCTTGACACTTACGGCCATCGGAACATCATCAATGGCACGCGTCTGTTAGTTTTGGCCCGAAGATGGCCTCGTCTATTTTTTGTTTATTTTCGAAAGTAGCACCAAGAAATTTATGGGCATGTGGCACGCGTCTTGTCCTTCATTCTGTGTACTTAAACTTTTGTTCGGCCGCTACATTCGACCGAGTCACTGGAGGGTGCTGGCCTCTCTGCAGATATTGGTATCTGAGGCACAATGGTCAATAGGCTACCACTCCAAGGGCACATAACGGTACGTTCGCGGCGGCTAGGGTGAGAACAGTGTTACAATGGACTCTCGGTCGGTCGGCTGTCATTAGCGGCAATTATATATATTTTGACATGGTAAATATTAACCTATTTGTGAATAATACCTGATTATCTCAGCTGTCACCTTTCATTTGAATCTGAAGGATCCTAACCATTATACAGTCTTCCGAAATTCATGGTAAATTCGATACATTTACGCTTTACGTTTTCGCCTGCGGACGCTAACAACCTTTCTTTTGTTATGAAAGAGGAGCCGTAGGCTTCAGTAAAGCGTTAAAAACCGCTCCGTTGTGTATTCTTCCGTATACGCGCTTTTGCAGTAGAATAAATGTTAGAACTTACAAGTTGCATGAGCTAAAATTTTTCGTTGATTCTCAGTGAATATATCGATTACATACTCGAATTAAGATGAGGTGTAATAGGTCGTACCCAATCGCTGTTGTCAGTCGTTCTAGGACGGTATTGTCGAAAACTGACGTTATGACCGTAGCTGTATAAAAATATAGATTAATTCGTACAACGAAGTAGACTGCAACCAACCGCAATTAATAGTGCTACTTATGAAGAAGATATGGCGCCGTTACCGGTTTCGAACCGATACTTTCATCATCAGATTTTGAGGTTAAAATTACGTATTGATTACGCTCTATAGGCAACTGTACAGAAGACATTGTTTTCCTAATAAATAGTACCACTAACACGGTTAGTTGCAGTTCATTTTATCGTAAGAACTACAGTCGTTCTATAAACACGAAAACAGATGATTTAAGACTACTTCGTCTTCAATATTGTGTTGAGTGGTTCGAATCCTGCCTCGGGCATGGATGTGTGTGATGTACTTAGGTCAGTTAGGTTTAGGTATTTCTAAGATCTAGGTGACTGATGACCTCAAATGTTAAGTCCCATAGTGCTCAGAGCCATTTGAACCATTTGTTTGTTGAGTGGCCGCGTAACTCCCGTTCAGACCTCGATTGACGAACTAGACTTGCCTAATGTGATATTAGCCAACAGGAATGGTGCTACTGCCGATGACAAAAAACTGATCTCGTAATGTGTCGACCATCAATAACCAAAGTGACGAAAAGCCAACGACTGGCATCGGCTCCGTACATTGTTGTGCTAATCCCGTGCAAGTCATAAAATACCAAATACTGCACTTCGTAGATGGGTACCACATTATAGGAAAGGTTAGTGTACACAGGGTATCAGCACTTGTATATGGCATGGTTCGGTAACAATATCCTCAGTGAACTCCGTGGTGCACACGTGTGCGGCGTTATAAGTGTTGGCTTATGCGGTGGCGGCGAGCGGCCAGTAGACCTGGAGGACGGCTGGAAGCACACCTGCCCCCCACCTGCCCCCCCACCCGCGACTCTGCCGTCACACGCGCCGCCTCCACAGGTTTTTTTTTTTGTTTGTCGCTGTTACGTCGTGTTACGTGTTCTCTCGGTCAGTCAGCATCTAGCTAGCCCTGAGCTATTCTCTCTCGTTTATCACAAATTTGCCACAACATGCATGGCAATCGCTCACAACTCTTTAACCAATGTGCTTCATCTCTCGCTGAAGACTGACGTACGAGATTAGTATATATCTTTTTCTCCGTGAATCTATTTCCCATTTCGTAATGCACAGACGACTGACCATAATGTGTACAAGCTAGCCTTCTCGAGTGTTTTAAACTCTGTAACATGTTTTTGCTCCACAGTGGGACATTCTAGGTCAAAAGTTCGGTAATCCGTTATCGCTGCTCCATAAGATCGTCACGAGTAAGACTGACAGCTTTCTTACCTCTTTCGTTGACCGAAAAAAGTATATCCATATGTTTACGCTAACAAGAATTACGTTCATCTAATAGTTAGTTTCGTTACCTTAACACGTGAGTTATTCAGAGACCTCGGTGTATCTAAAGTAGAAGAGCGTGCAGTAATTTTTAGCTTCCAGTAGAACAATCAGCGAAATATCCGTAAGAGCCAGACAGCTCCGTGTCGAACGGTCTGCATAGCATAATGCGTAGTATAATGTTTCCGAAACAGATCTGGAATACCACACGTGGATTCTGGGTTCGGTTCAGGGGAGGTGGAGTCTACAGTTACGTTACCCCCTCCACCACTCGCCCTCCACCCTCATTCAGTATAACTTGTCACCCCTTCTTGTAATGTGCTACAGATTCTCGGGATTGCATTAATAATAAATACAGAAAACAACTTTATACGCTAATAATTTGTTTACTTCATGCTTCGTACATTGCTTTAGCACGATTTAAGAGAAATTGCATTGCTTTAGCATAACTGAAAAGAAATTGCGATGGAGAGATTGTGTCATTTGAAAAGCACTCGTCTGAAAATTTAAGAACTTTGTGTGTCACGCGATTTATTTAAAAACTATAGCGCAACAGCCTCACAACTTTGGCAACCTAGTAATTTACACGATATAAAATCAAAGTGTGCACTCACTAGTCACCTTCCCCATACGGGTCTTATTTAAGTAAGGAATGAAGATTAGAGTTCAACGTCCTGTCGACAGCGCCTCTGATTTAAAACATAGCTGCTGTTTGGTGCGAGAAGAGCACATCCGTGGGTTGCCGTTACAGACCGAGAAACAAGTAAAAATTTCCCCTCCAGATACGTAGGCTGTGTCACTCTTTCTCTGCTTCTGGCATTCCATTGAGCTAAACCATCTTCTTTCCGTAGAAACGCGAACAGAAAAAAACTATTGTCGACAATAGTATCGATTATTATACGGCAACTTTTCGAGATCTGCCAGTTCAAAATGGTTCAAATGGCTCTGAGCACTATGGGACTCAACTGCTGTGGTCATAATTCCCCCCAACTTAGAACTACTTAAACCTAACTAACCTAAGGACATCACACACATCCATGCCCGAGGCACGATTCGAACCTGCGACCATAGCGGTCGTGCGGTTCCAGACTGTAGCGCCTTTAACCGCTCGGCCACTCCGGCCGGCGATCTGCCAGTCAGGGAATTTGAACTATCGATAGCAACCCACATCGCTGGGTTGATATTTGTAACAGTGATCACTGATGAAATGCTCTAGTTAACCAGAACATTATAGCCGATATGTCCACCACCATTGACACGGATAACAGCGAAGACGCGTCGTGATATGGAAGTAATGAGGCCTTGCTAGTTAGCAGGAGAGAGCTGGCACCACATACGCACGCACAAGTCACCTAGTTCCAGTAAATTCTAGAGGGGGGGGGGGGGGGGAGAGGCGATGAGCTCTGACACCACCTTCAATCATATCTCAGTTGTTTCCGTTAGGGTTCAGACCTGGCGAGTTGGAGAAGGGGGGTGGGGGGAGGGGTCAGCAAATCAATTGGAACTCGCCACTGTGTTCCTGTAACGCCTTCTGACAGTGCGCATTATCTTGATGAAAAGTGCCACTGCCGTCGGGAAACATCGTCATGAAGGGGTGTACGTGGCTTGCAACCAGTGTACGATATTCCTTGTCAGTCATGGTGTCTTTCACGAGCTCCACTGAACCCCCAGATGCCCAGAGCATAATGGAGCCGCCGCCAGCTTGTCTCAGTCGCTGTTGCTCTGGAAGAAGAAGGATTCGCGCCCTTCCATCGGCATGATGAAGAAGATACCGTGATTCATGAGACCATGCAACGCTCTGCCACTGCGAAAACGTCCAGTGCCGCTGATTGCGTGCCTATTTCAATCGTAGCTGCCGATGTCGTGAATGTTAACATTAGCACATGCATGGGTCGTCGGCTGTGGAGGCTCGTACTTAAGAGTGTTCGGTGCACTGTGTGTTCCTACACACTTGTACTCCGCCCAGCACTGAAGTGTGATGATAGTTGCGCTACAGTTTCCCGCCTGTCCTGTTTCACCAGTCTACTCAGACTACGACGTCAGATATCTTTAATGAGGGGCAGCCGCCCGACCCATGACGTTTGGACTGTTGAAGACATTCACCACAACACTCCTCGAACACCCGACAGGTCGTGCAATTTCCGAAATGCTCGTGCCGACCCTCCGGGCCATCACAATCTGCCTTCGGTCAAACTCAGGTAGATCTCGCACCTTCCCCATTCTACACGTTCTCTACTACGTGCGCCGTGCGTATGTCATTCCTCGCCAGGTGACGTTGCTATCGCTTGCACGGGTTTATATTGTTAGCATCTCGGTGGTCATAATGCTCTGGTTAATCAGTCTATATGGCAGAAACAGGCGGCAGAAGAGGGTGCCAGGAGGATTTTTAAAAATATTGTCGTAATACGAGTGATCCCAGGAAATAAGGGAGAGTTGGTCACCCTAATTGGGTATCTCTCGTTAAGGTTTCTCTTCATACTGAGGCAGTGTAGTGGTTTCCGTGCCGTTGCTTCGCTTTCCCACGTAGCCGACAGCCGCAGCGAACCGCCAGCGTTTCGACTGAAATGACACGGCCTTTGCCAAGGTGATCCGCAGCCGGCAACAAAGGCCACACTGTGGTGCGCCGGCAGGAAGCGCCGCGGCGGCTGCCAGCCTCAACGAATGCTGAATGAGGCCGAGCGGTGCGTCATTAGCTGCGATGGGGCGCTGTATTCACCCTCCCGGTCCCGTAACTGGCCACCGAGGTCTCGGGCATCTTATTTGAAGATGGCCGCACTCGGTCTTCTAACCTTTCGTGCTTAATTAAAAGAGGTCAGTCGAGAAAATTTCTTCAAAGCGCTGCGACCTAGTCGATGAGAAGATAAGTTCGTTGTTTCTAACGAAAGTGGATTCGATGTAGCCCAATTTTTATTTATTTCGTACGGCATCAAGGATACATTACTTACATTGATCATCGATGGTGTTAATGGTAATAAAATATACATAAAGTACAGATAGAAAAATTACATTCATCCCTGATTAAGAAAATCAAATGGTTCAAATGGCTCTGAGCACTATGGGACTGAACATCTGAGGTCATCAGTCCCCTATACTTAGAAGTACTTAAATTTAACTAACCTAAAGACAGCAACACATCCATGTCCGAGGCAGGATTCGAACCTGCGACAGAAGCAGCAGTGCGGTTCCGGACTGTGTAGCGCGTAGGACCGCTCGGCCACAACGGCTGGCCTGATTAAGAAAGTCTTAGATTAAGTCAATAAGACATCATGCGCGCGAATAAAATAAATTCCAAAACAACACTTGAATGAATTACATATAAAGGAAAAAAGGTAATTTTTTTAAACAGAATAGATATTCTAAAATTTGCGATTGTAACAGATAGGAAAATGCTTCAAATATTTGCAAGCAATTGGTTATAGGTGAATATCAAAAGTTTACACCCAGGAGACAGTAGACTAGCATCCTAGCGGTGTACCCCGAGCAACGTAACTAAGGTACGGATAAATAGTCTACAGATACAGGCAGCTGGGCCGCTGGCGATTCATAATTATATCAGCTGTTAGAGTATACGTAGCAGTGAACCAACTGCTTGACAAAGGATTTAGGGAATACCCTCCGGCTTTTGCAACTACATATAGAGGGCATAAGCAGAGCAAAAAGTGATTACCTCACTCAAATACTGACTGAAAATAAGTGGATGTTGAAACTTCCTGGCAGATTAAAACTGTGTGCCGGACCGAGACTCGAACTCGGTCCGGCACACAGTTTTAATCTGCCAGGAAGTTTCATACCAGGGCACACTCCGCTGCAGGGTAAAAATCTCATTCTGGAAGTGGATGTTGTTTTACAATAGGAATCTCGCTGCTCAGATAACACCCAGCTTCATTCTAGTTGTAAGATCTCCGGCTATACATTAGCTGCTGCTACATATCACTCAAGCTATGGATCTGCAACACACATCAGGAATGATATTCAACAGGTAACAGATGCCCAAACAAAAACGGAAAATAGCATCTATACCATCAGGTGGAAAGTCGCCAACACAGAGACTGTGAACATCTAAAAGCAACCAGTAGAACCACGAGTAAAAGAAGCTGCTCAAAATATCCAACATCTGGAAGTACTAATTGGAGACCTCAACAATCATGACACACAATGAGGCTACAGAATCACGACCGAAGAAGGTGTGAAGGTATCGGAATGCGTCGAAATTGAACATCTTTTCATGTTATTCAACGAGGCTAAAACCCAGACGTCTGTTCTGTTACACTAACAACAAAGGGTTACCCCTGCAAAGCAGCAGGACGGTGTTCAGTAATTTTCCCAGACGCCAACATCGACGTGTTTTGCTGTGGATACTCGACTCCAAACCACAGTTGTGAAGTCTATACCAAAGCCACGATGTAAACGAAAAGGGGCGGTAAATAGGTATAGTAACAGGAAGAACTGGAATTTCTACTCTAACGAGCAACAATCTTCTCACCAGTTATGACTCACTTTCCTTCCGGCTTTGCCGAGTTGCTTCTGCGAATCGCATTCCTCAGAGACCGACGGGAACTAATTAATTATTGCATCTTGTAAGGGAAGAGTGGGAACTGACTCACTGTAGTACTTCAACCTCAGACAGGACTCGGTGCTCAAGCACTAAACTAGTGATCAAAGTCCATAGCTTCGCATGCTGGGTTACTACGCAGAAAGCTCTTATCCGGCACGCGAAATTCGTGTGAACAATTGCGATTAGGGCCTCCTACAACTGCAGCTCCACACACCTCTACTCAAACTGGGAATCAAAGTATACCTCGGAGACAATAGCTGTCAGGTTCTTGAGCTGTTAAATCAGAAACAGTGAATCATGTCGATAACGCCAAAAAGTAACTGTGTAGATTTTCTTCTTCCAATAGATAAGTTTCCTCGGAAAGGCTCCACGCATTTCCCGGAAAGCTGTAGGAACTCAGATTGGTGTCCCAATAGGAGGCCAAAACCGTCAGTATACTCACTGACATTGCTTACAATAGCTGCAGCTGCGGTTGGCTGTGAAGTGGCTATAAAGTGAAAGTTTTTCCTGCGATGAGGAATGGTGTATGTGCTATGAATGGCTGATAAGCCACTGTGTCCATGGCCTCTCATCAGACAAATACCGGGTTGACTGCATCAACTATTCAATTTGCGTAGTGACTGTTCCTCTCGCACGAGGGAATTTCAAAAAGTAAGTTGCTAACTGTTATGGCAGGTCAAGGAACTTCTATTGAAGACTGCAATACAGTTTAAAGTGACACAGATATATGACACTATTTTTTAACAGTCACAAAATCTAGAAACAATGGTCAGAACGTTCCGGCAACCTTTCAGTTCCTAGACGATAGAAATCCACTATCGAGTCATGTAGCCGTTCGAGACCCACTGCGTAAACGTCCTCATCATTGGAAAATGCTCCCCCCCCCCGACGTTCTTCCTCGATTGCCCGAACTCTTTCCTGTGGGCTCGATGTCGATGGCCTACCTTCTCGGTGAGTGTCAGCCTTGGTCACATTTTTGGCACCACTCCTCTACGGCTGGACGCGACATCGCATTAGGTCACATATCGCCAGAATTTCAAGGTGAATATGTGTGCAATTTAGACGTTTTGCCCACAAGAAGAGTGCTGTCTATAAAACTTTGGAGTACGTCTCTAGTCGGTGCGTCAAATCACCCCCACATTGGGATGGACCTGTTATCTGTACCGCAGCGAAACTGTCTCTGCAGAAAACCTGGAACATGTCCTCTCTTCTGGCAATACACCGTTCTCGTTGTTCAATGGTCTTAGCGTTGAACGACATGTATAATTTACTTTCTGTAGTCTCTACATACCGGATTTATACGATTACTAGTCGGAATTTTCTAAATTTTTCTGGCTACAGACAGTAATGTTATTTTTACTTCTTTCTCTGTCACCTCTTACAAAAAATATTTCTCGCGCTGAGCTGCTGATGTTCCTGTGCATGATGGCTCCTGAGAAAGAGTGCAATTGTAGGAATTTACGTCGTTAAACTTACAAACAGGTCGATGACTGCAGTTAGGTCAGTGATGCATTGTCACTTCTGTTTTTCGTACCTCAGCAGTTGTATCATCTTAACCACGTCTGCAACCCGATGCAACCAGTTTTGTCTCCCCGTATGGGCGCTTTGGCTGTTCTAACGTACAGTACTGGAAACGGTTCGCTGACGTTTCAAGAATGGAACTCCCCACGTTTCTTGTGAGCAGCCACGCCTCGTTCGCCAACGGTAGCAAGAGCTTATTTTGGTGGTGAGATAACCAGTCAACGGCTCTCCATTCCCGGTAACGGCCATCTGGCGAATGTGGGAGTTACGTCACCTGAGGTTCGCTGCCCGCGTGGGCGCGGCGAACTTGGGGCTGCGTTCATACCTCTGTAACGCCGCCGGGCAGAAACACTCGCTGTGGCACATTCGTTACGACACCACACACAACAGAGGCCTTTCTGCATGGATCCGCCCGAGTACAGCTGGACAACAGAAGCGGGGTAAGCATTCACCTGATCTGCTTGTCAGATATTACTCACGAGGGATGTATTCACCCAGCGGTGTAGTGCATACACAGATGTAAGAAATTTTGCTCCAATACGATGCGCTTCGCAACCCTTCAAGAGAAATCGACGTTCAAGGTGCCTAGAATCTGTTGCATACCGTATGGAAGCGCAAGATGTCGAGCAGTGAAGTAGTCGCAACCAGGTATCTTGCACACTAGAAGTCTGTCTATACTATGTTCGAGTCTCATCATTTGTTTCCTAATCTGCCATCAAACATTTGTATAACTATAACTAACCATGTTTCTTCAGAAAGGATCAAATAATAATAATAATAATAATAATAATAATAGTCGTGGGGCGGCGTAATCCACAATAACATTCATTTATTGATGTATCCTAGTGCTGATTACAGTGAAGCTATACCAGGCTTATAACGGCTTCGAGTAATCTACAGTGCATTTATACTGTTTTCGCAGAATCAGTAGAAATCAGCTATGTCCCCTGTTCTTGGAGTGGGTCGGGATTGTCTGCTTTCCTACTTGTTGCGTTTCTGACACCTCCATTTTGACAGCACAGTGTTTTTATTCAACAGTTGATAGCCGCTCAGGATTCTCGTCCGTTATTGTATATTGGAAATATACCTTTACTTAGTTTTTGAAATGTAAGCGTTATCGCGACCTTCAAGGCGATTGGTGAATCGCCATCGTATTTGGTGGATGGCGCCGATAGTCGACGGCTCGTGGTTTCGTGTTGTGTTCAAAAGGAGGGGAGAAATTTAAATTGCGATTTCTCGGAATTGCCTTAGAAGCGCATCTGTGTGTTACAGTCGTGTGAAAGATGATCACCCGTTGGATGTATGTATCCTAGTCCATCTCCAATCGGAACTTGACGCACTAACTGTAAGTTGCGTTACTAAAGAGTCTCTTCTGAATCTGATAAATATCTGGACTGGGTTATGAAGTTTCGAATACACTACAAATTTCTAGGGGTTACAGGATTCTGCCTCACGCAGTGATGATAATTACGTGTCATGTACCGGAAACATTCAACTACACCCACTAAGTTCTCTTTCCAAAGCGTTGCAAAAGTCTTCCGCTGAAGCAGTGATTAGGATTGGTCTTGCCGTTACCGACGTAAGTAGTTATCTCTAAGAAAAAGATCATAAATTCCCATCCCACACATAATTTGAAATGTTTTGCAATACGTTATGATAACCTCCGATCTATAGCGTGTATCATGAAATTATCTCACAAAATTACAATTGCTTTTATTAAATATTTTCACGGGCATTTACATGCATCGGGGAGAGTATAGTATCGGAATTAAGGATCAACGGTTTTTTACGGGCCTTTCGTATTAGTGCACTTCTTCATGCTTATGAGTTACGTGTCATGAAAAGCACTTTTAGTGTGCATACAGTACGTGACATCCCTCAGGCGTTCATTGCGCTACTGTCGATATTCTAAGATTTCGCCTTACAGTTAGAAAGTTACAAGAACTGCAGTGTTAGTCACAGGCATAAATATGGTCCCGTCCCACACAGACATAAGTTTTCCAGAGATCCCGCGCTCAAGGCGACGTCCTCATTACACAGAACGGTGTTGACGCTCGTACACAGCTTGTCTTGCAGTTTGGCTGTGGTCAGAGGTTCTCGGGATTCTTGACGTCCCGCGGTCTGTTGCTTGGGCCAGCAACCGGAAGGGTCGCTGACGGAGCGGCTACGAGGCCTTCCCGCAACTACGGAGTACACGGCGGTTTCCCGTAGCGCGCCGCCGCCACAGCGCGTAAATATAGGCGAGCAGACGAGCAACAGCTGGCGGGGTTGGGACCGCCGGGCCACCCCCACCCCAACCCTCCTCCCCCGCATTCCACGCCGGCTTTGTTGCTTATTCCCTGTCAGCATCGGGATTTCGTAGTTTATCCTGGGAGAAGACGGGAAACGGAACGTTTAATAAATACTTTCTGTCCAATCATTCAGCCCGTCGTGGTCCTTAGTTTCGAATTACAAATGTGAAAGACTGGCTGTGAGGGGACTTTGTATATATGACAAGTAAAGACGGACACTTTAGAACAGGCGTACATTCAGAAAGTTGTCTCGCTGTAGAATATCAATATTGATCTCAACTCCATCCCAAACATATTTAGCACTGTCTTTTGTAGAGCTTGAAAATTTTCAGTTATAAGGTTTTTTTTATTATTGTTTTTCAATGCTTAGACCACGACCGATTTCGGGCTATTGCATGCCAATCACTAGGTGTTGCGCCACAGCGCCGCGAGGAGGATATAGGACTCTGTGTACCATCAACGAGTGCAGAGAACTCTCTGGGTCACAGCACATAATTATCACACCTAATGATTGGCATGCAATAGCCCGAAACCGGTCGTGGTCTACCCACTGAAAAACATAAAAAAACTTACAACTGACAGTCTATCCACTGAAAAATAAAAACTTTGCAACAGAATCGGTGTTTTCAAGCTCTACTATAATGATCCTCCAGCAGGATTATTTGTTTGTCTTTTGTCATCAGTCTTCCTTGGCTCCTATCAATAGCATTTGATTGTATGGACTATGTAGTACTTTTGCATACACTGGAAGATTATGGGGCTAGGGAATAGCTCATCAATGGCTTAACTTCAAATCTGGAAAGTAGGAAAAAGATGATCTGCCACTAAACATAAGAATGGTTCAAAAGTTTTCCCGCTTATAGACGACACAAGTACTGTGAAAGACGAGCCAATAACATCATGTAATTTTTAGAGAACAGGTTAACGCTCAACTGCAATAAAATGCAATGCTTACAGTTCCTTACACGTACCCTTATAAAAGTGAAATTTTATTGTTTCAAGAAGGTCAAACAGTCAGTAAAACTAACCATTTTAAATTCACAGACGAGAGGGTAAACGAAAAGACTTCTCGGAAGTATTACGTTCAAGATCTCGTGCAGAAACTTAATCTTACGACACAAATAGCGTCCACTCCTGTGGTCTCATATTTCGATGAAACTCTGTTCATCCATCAAGAATATTACTAACCCAGCAAACGACGACCAGGAAGATCTGCAGTGTCAACTAGCGAATTTCGTGTAGGCCGTTGTTCAGCATCTCAGAGTATTAACTCTTATCTTCGTACATATGCTCTTCCATGGGATTTCTTATTGACAACAGTTGTTCATCCAGTAGAAACTACAACCTTCATGATTGAACGCTAGACGCAAAACTATTTGCACTTGATAACACTTCCTTAAACATTGCGCAGAAAGATGTGCATTATTCGGCTGGTTTCATTTCTTGTACGCTTGAGCGTAACTGAAAACATGGCGTGATAAACCCTAGGTATTCATCTCAAGTTGAAACGTTTCCTTTTGGTACGTTCTTTCTATGTCATATAGGAGTTCCTCACACCAGTCAACGATTTTTCTCCCTAGTTTTTTATTTATTCAGATACCATGTCACCAATACTTCTCGTGTTTTATTATTTTTGTATGAATTTTCTAACCTTCTGTAAATTATCTATTCACTCGTTCTATCACCATGTAGCTTCGACTCGCATGGTCTATGGAACCTGATAAATAAATTTAACAAAAATCTTCATACAATTACACTTTAATATAAACATTGTTCATGGCAGTAGTTGATATATCTTTCTACGCAATAAACACTCTCTCTCTCTCTCTCTCTCTCTCTCTCTCTCTCTCTCTCTCTCTCTCTCAAAACTTAGTTCTCCACTCGTATGTATTTATTCCTCTGCATGTGGTGTGCCGAATCGCAATGGGTAAGGCTAATTTGTTACATCCGTTGTGAAACTTATCAGAGAGACGACGACGAAAATTTGAACCTTGTCTCTCTCTTATCCCCCACAGTGATAGACAGAACAGAAAACTTGTTGATTGGACAGATAAACGATGCTAATTGATCCGATGGAAAGCCAAGGTCCGTTATCTAGTTAGATACGATTTTCAAAACTTGCTGCAACACATAGTGATATTGCAGCATAGGCTGTGTGTACGGAACGGGCGACCAACATTGGAGTCTTTTGTTGCAACAAAAAATCGGGCAACGATAAGATTATTCGTAGGTGATTGGAAGTGGAAGTGACGTCAGATCAAAGTTATTTATAGCTGCGCTTTGTAGAATAAAACAAAGTTGACATAGTTTCATGTAAATGTAGCTATTCCAAGATAGTACAAGTCGACTTTAGGGTTTGCATGTTGATCATCACGAAACATTTGTCTTCATTTTTGAGATTTGTAAAACGGTTTGCATTAAAACGAGACCTGTATCCCACTGTCTAAGATGCATATGCAAGAAACGGTCATCAAATACTTCGGTGACTTAGCATTCAGTGAGAGATTGCAATAGATACCTTTTATAACTTGGAGATTTAGAGCGAGTCTGTTCCTCGATAATAAAGTGTAATGGAAAAAGAAAATTAAATCGTATATGGAGCTACGACATTGCTTTCTTTGTTGTTTAATGTATGTCACTTGGTAGGGGTGTCTCTGGAGGGGTAAAGGCTACTCTCCGGAAGGTCCTTGAAGTACGTTCCTCTGTCATTTAAATGTAAACGTTCTTACTGGGGGGAAAATTTGTGTCTGTACTTGCAGCAAGAGTTGAAGTATGAAACTATATACTATGATACATTAATCGTGATGTTAATTGTCAGGCTTTGGCTGTAACAGGCAGTCGGTGTCATTAAAGACTTTATTACACTTGTAGCTGCGACAAGACAACCGTAAGTGTGGTTCCATCCTACTAGCGTGTGGAACTTTAATTAGGTAAAGTATTGAACAGAAGACAAAACAGGATTGTGATTTAATGTGTCGTTGACGACTAGGTATGACTTTAAATGTTTAGAAATGTAAAAATGTGTAGTCGACAGAAGTTGGTATGCTAAGACTACAATATCAACGAGTCTCAAATGGAATGATACATATAACTGGGTATAATAATTTGTAGAGATGCGAAATGGAATGATCGCGTACACCGTACGTCCAGAAAGCTCAGAGACTGATTTTATTCTTGGCGTAAAAGGACGTCAGCGCAGTACTACGGAAGCAGCTTGAACTAACAACTGTAAACAACACATGTCAACAGTGAGAGCAGGCAGGCAGTGTCTGCCTGCAGAGAGATGTTTAAGCACTTATCCTTCTCGCTTTACACACGCGAATGGAAGATGAAATCCCTATAAGTTGTACAAAGAGTAGTATCCTCTGCCATGCACTTCAGTGGTCTACAGTGTATAAGCGAAGAGGAATGGCCGGCCGATATGGCCGAGCGGTTCTAGGCGCTTCAGTCTGGAACCATGCGACCACTACGGTCGCAGGTTCGAATCCTGCCTCGGGCATGGATGTGTGTGATGTCCTTAGGTTAGTTAGGTATGAATGTAAGTTTATGTCGTTAAAGGAGGAGCACAATCTAAGATTAAGGTACTCGGCTTTGCCTTCCACAAAGGAACCTCCCCAACATTTACCTTCAGCGATTTAGGGTAGCCGCGTAAAACTTAAATTTGTATGGTTGGACGGAAATCAACGACCGCCCTACTGTATACGAGTCCACTGCACCTCCTCGATCGATTTGTAATATTAATAACCTCAACGAAAGTGAGACCTGAGTTTCTCTCGGCGCATACAGTGCTTAGCCGGCCGTTGTGTCCGAGCGATTCTAGGGGCTTCAGTCTGGAAACGCGCTGCTGCTACTGTCTCAGGTTAGAATCCTGCCCCGGGCATGGATGTGTGTGATGTCCTTAGGTTAGCTAGGTTTAAGTACTTCTAAGTTCTAGGGGACTCATGATCTCAGCAGTTAAGTCCTTAGATTAGTTAGGTTTAAGTTGTTCTAAGTCTAGGGGACTGATGACCTCAATGTTAAGTCCCATAGTGCTTAGAGCCATTTGAACCATACAGGGCTTAAATAATTTACGGGAATGCAGTCGGGTGACGTCGTCGGCAACAGCGTATAATTCGATAGGAGCACAACCTGCCATTTCCAAAGCAAAACTGCGGAAAGTAAGCGCCGTGCAAGGGAATTTAAAACTTCAGTTTTGAGGAACGCCGGGGAGATAAAACACACACACACACACACACACACACACACACACACACACACACACATAGAGATGGTGGGTTTTGTTTAAATGTGTCATAGAATCCTGCTCTCTTCTTTGTAAAAAAAAAAAAAAAAAAAAAAAAAACAGAGGGACCGAGTTAATGCTACCTCACGCGTGGATTACTAATTTCATTATCGATGACTCCTGACGGGCATCTTTAGTTTGTGATGGCGCTAGTATTTACTGTGTGTGTATGCTTTTCTGGAGTCCCCCTGCAAACCGAAGTTTTAAATTTCCTCATACAGCTCTGACTTGCTGCAGTGCTCCTCTCGAAATACCGATGGTTGTCGACGACATCACCCGGCTGCATTCCCTTACGTTATTTGAAAACTGAACGGAAGTTTATAATGAAGAACTTTTTGGTACGCCTGTGAATTTTTGAAGGTCTTTTATCACCGAGAATTAAGGCAGGAGTACCTGCAGGCTAGCAGCTCCGGGAATCTGTGTCTCGGGTCGCGCAGGCTGTTTCGTAAGCCAGAGGGCACTCCCAACAAGTGGTGCCCCTCCGGCCGACGGGAATGTGGCCGCGCGCTGTGCTGTCGCGGAGCAGGAAGCGGCGCGCTGTATTAATAACGGGCGGGTTGCATTCCGGCGGCGCGCGGCGCGCTGGCGCATCCATCAAGTAAATGAGCGACCCGCGCCGGCGACGCCACGCCGGGCCGCGTTGTTTACCGTATAAATTGGACAACCCCCGAAAATACCGGCCGCGGTAAATTTATCAATGGCTGGCGGCGCCTGGTGGAGGGGTGAACGCACGTGGCGACGCCGCCGCCGCCGCGTCGGTATGTTGGCCTTGGCAGTGGGCTCCGCGCCTCTTCCTGGAACACGGAAGCCGCGTGGATCCCTCCACCTGCGAGCACGGCGATCGCATTTGGATTAGGCGGTTCACAGCTCGTCCTCCTGCCTATCTTTTCATTGCAAGAACCCTACGAAACCGTAATTGACACACGAAAGAGGTCGCTTACAAAACCCTCGAGAAACCACTCCTCGGGTTTTGTCAACAGTTTGAGATTGTTGCCAAGTTGGATTAACGAACAGCGAAGTAATACACCTGCATCGCGAAAAGCCTTTAGGACAAAATTCCAAAAGCCTGTGTTTCAGAAAAAGTACCGAAAAAAATCGCCATTTACCCCGACATACAGAAGGTTTAAGAATGGAAAAACTTGCAGAAGCCAACCTCGGGGAAGATCAGTTTGGATTCCGGGTAAATGTACGAACACACGTGGCAACACTGACCTTACGATTTCTCTTAGAAGATAGGTTAAGGAAAGGCCACCGTAAGTTAAGAGACAGCTTTGACAATGTTCACTAGAATACTCTCTTTGTCATTACGAAGATAAACAAAAAAACCACTCCGTCTTCAGGCCACAAGTGGCCCATCGGGACCATCCGACCGCGGTGACAGCCTCAGAGGAGGATGCGGATAGGAGGGGCGTGTGGTCAGCACACCGCTCTCCCGGTCATTACGATGGTATTCTTGACCGAAGCTGCTACTATTCGGTCGAGTAGCTCCTCAATTGGCATCACTAGGCTGAGTGCACCCCGAAAAATGGCAACAGCGCATGGCGGCCCGTATGGTCACCCATCCAAGTGCCGACCACGCCCGACAGCGCTTAACTTCGGTGATCTCACGGGAACCGGTGTATCCACTGCGGCAAGATCGTTGCCCCATTACGAAGATAGAAAGGGGTAAAACAAAAGGAGCGAAAGGCTATTTACAACTTGTAAAGAAACATGACGGCAGTTACAAAAGTCGAGGGGCATGAAAGGGAGTGAGACAGGGTTGCAGTCTACCACCGATGTTATTCAATCTGCACATAGGTCAATCAGTAAAGGAAACCAAAGAAAAATCTGGAGAAGGAATTAAAGTCCAGAGAGAAGAAATAAAAACTTTAAGGTTGGCCGATGACATTGCAATTCTATCAGAGACAGCAAAGGACTTGGAAGAGCAGTTGAACGGTGTGGACAGTGTTTTGAAAGGAGAATAAAGGATGAACATCATCAAAAGCTAATGGGATGTATTTGAATTAAATCAGCTCATGCCGAGGAAATTAGATTAAGAAACAAGGCGCTTAAAGTAGTAAATGAGTTTTGCTATTTGGGCAGCAAAACAACTGATGACGGCCGAAGTGGACAGCATATAAAATGTAGACTGACAATGGCAAGGAAAGTGTTTCTGAAGAAGAGAAATTTCTTAACATCGAATGTAGATTTAAGTGTAAGAAAGTGTTTTCTGAAAGTATTCGTTAGGAGTAAAAGTCTTCATTTCGAGTACAGGCTTGTATATAAGGAAACATGGACAATAAACATTTTAGACAAACAGAGAATAGATGTTTCTGAGATGTAATGTTACAGAAGAGTACTGAAGTTTGGGTGGATAAATCACATAACTAAGATTTGGGGAGAAAAGAAACTTGTGGCGCAACCTGACAAGAAGAAGGGCTTGGTTGGTGGGGGACTTTCTGAGACATCAAAGGATGACCAGTTTAGTTCTGGAGGGAAGATGTGGGGGTATAAACCGTAGAGGTAGACCAACAGATGAACACAGTAAACAGATTCCGAAGGATATAGTTTGCAGTAGCTACTCGGAGATGAAGAGGCTTTCAGAGAGTAGAGTAGCATGGACTGCTGCATCAAACCAGTCTTCCCTTAGAGAGCAACGCTTACTTTTTCCTTCCCGTCTCTATCGCGTAC
Source organism: Schistocerca cancellata (assembly GCF_023864275.1). Lineage (NCBI taxonomy): Eukaryota > Metazoa > Arthropoda > Insecta > Orthoptera > Acrididae > Schistocerca > Schistocerca cancellata. The sequence continues at coordinate 740,872,814 of NC_064626.1, forward strand.
TTTTCTAGCGTACCCAATGTCTAAAACACGTAAGGTTAGTCAGGTTTCACTTGAGGTTTGGTCACATGTGATGTTACAGCCAACAGCACCTTGACAAAAACATACTGATAAAAGATATAGGATTCAAGGACAAATCTGCTTACCTGTGCTTTCAGTAAACGCATTGCTTTCGGATCAGTGGTTGTCCCACTTACGGTGAGGCAAAATTCAAAGTTTTGAAAAGGCAGGCTAATTTAGTTGTTACGATTTCCTTTCCTAAAGAATAGACTGCGTACTGAAATGTGTGGAATCTTTCCTGTTTTGTGATCTGAAGACGAGGATGAAATACTTCGGTACCACACTGCAGACTGTTAACGAAGGTACGAGAACACGGAGCAGGATTCCAGATACATCAACGGCTCGAAGACTTCTTAAGTAATAGAACCCAGTATGTCGTCCTCGAGGGCGAGTGTTCATCGGAGACAAATATATCGTCAGGAGTGTCCCAGGGAAATGTGGTAGATGTGGCGGACAGATTGGGCAGTACTGTGCTGTTATTTGCTGTGGTGGGTACGGGAAAGTGACGAAGGTGAGTGACGGTAGGAGCATACAAGTGGACTCAGATGAAATTTTTAGCTGGCTCTAAATGCAGAAAAATGTAAGCTAGTGCGGAGGAGTAGGAAAAATAATCCCGTAATGTTGGGATACAGTATTAGTAGCGTCCTGCTTGACATAGTCATTTAAATATCTTGCCGTAACACTGGAAAGCGATATGAAATGGAACGAGCATGTGAGAATTGTGGCAGAGACGGTGACCTATCTTTGACTACTTCTGGAGTGTTTGGGATCCGTACCAGATCGGATTAAAAATGATTCAAATGGTTCTGAGCACTATGGGACTTAACCTCTGAGGTCTCATCAGTCCCCTAGAACTTAGAACTACTTAAACCTAACTAACCTAAGGACATCACACACATCCATGCCCGAGGCAGGATTCGAACCTGCGACCGTAGCGGTCGCGCGGTCCCAGACTGTAGCGCCTAGAACCGCTCGGCTACTCCGGCCGGCAGATCGGATTAAAGGCAGACATCGCAGCAATTCAGAGGCGGGCTGCCAGCTTTGTTTCCTGTGGGTTCGAACAACACGAAAGTGCTTCGTGAGCTCAAATAGGAACCCCTAGAAGGACGGCGGCTTTCTTTTCGAGGAACAATTTTTTGAGAAAATTTAGATTACAGCAATTTGAGGTTGACAGCAGAATGATTGTAGTGCCGCCAACGTATATTTCGCGTAAGGAGCATGAAGATAAGATACGAGTAACTAGGGCTAGTAAGGAAGCATACAGAAACTCGTTTTTCCCTCGCTCTATCTACGAGTGCAACAGGAAAGGAAACAACTAGTAGTGGAACAGGTATCATCCACCACTACCTGTACGCTGGTCTGCGGATATGTGTCGATATTTAGAAGAGCCGGAAAGCGAGTAGGCGCGCAGCTTCCCCCATGCTAGGTGTTTGCTTCAGACAGTTGGTCTCGAGTCGCCAGGGCCGTCGCCCCCGCAGGGCAGCGTGCGTACGGCGGAGCTGTACGGCGCGGCGGACGCCGCTGGACGTGCCTTCCTCTGCCTGCGTCACCTCGCGCTGATTCACCGCCGCCGGATATCTCGCCGCCTATAACGCTGTACCCGACGCCCGTGGCGGCGCTACCCGCCGGAAGCACACAATATGCCTTCGCAGTCACATATCTGCGGCATTTGGACGTTCTTTCCTGAGTTTATAAAAGTAGTAGTCATTGCTGTGAACTTCAAGCTTCACTGAAGCGCTGACTGACTCTACTTTGACATAACAAGCTCCGCGGCTTCTCTTAGTACTGTATTGATAACAACTGAACAGACCGTACCTTTATCAACACACATTGCTTTTATTCCCCTTTTCTCCCTGTTCATTTAATCGCTTCATAAGTCGTTACTTATGTACTGCCGTGTAGTTGATTTCTACACACTGTAGTTACAGTACATGCTTCAGGAGTTAGGTGTACTCCCGTGTTATTGGTAGCCCAGCCTCGACAGTAAAATCAGTTGGAGGCTAGAATGAGATTTTTACTCTGCAGCGGAGTGTGCGCTGATATGAAACTTCCTGGCAGATTAAAACTGTGTGCCGGACCGAGACTCGAACTCGGGACCTTTGCCTTCGCTGGCAAGTTTGGAAGGTAGGAGACGAGGTACTGGCAGAAGTAGAGCTGTGAGGACGAGGCGTGAGTCGTGCTTTGGTAGCTCAGTGGTAGAGCACTTGCCCGCGAAAGGCAAAGGTCCTGAGTTCGAGTCTCGGTCCGGCACACAGTTTCAATCTGCCAGGAAGTTTCAGTTGGAGGCTATCTTTCAAGTGGTCCAACCACCATTTCCTGGGTTTACAGTCATTAAGTGCCAACCAGTTAATCTACTGAGTCCACTTATGAATTGCTTGTAAGAAGGAGCCGTGTGCCCCCTCAAATTTTACTTACATCACTAAAGTCAGAGAAAGTCTTATTAACAGTCATAGAAAGTCTTATTAACAGTCAGCAATGGATGCTGAAGTTACTACATCGAGACCGTTTGCCGTGGATGACACCCAATTCAGAGGCGAAAGTAGTCTGTTACACATTGCGAAAACTGTTAACAACTGTTGCTGGTGAAATAGTCCACTAAATTGAGAACTTTGAATTACGAGAATATGCACTTCTTCTTTCCTCCATCCTTCGAGAATCTTGGCCATTTAATGAGCAAATGACTGCGAAGAAAACTTTTGATTCGATCAACAGGAACAAGCAATTTTTTGAAAATATTAAACATACGTTTGGCTTCATACTCCTTACAGAAATTTGTTAGTTCAAAATTAGTATTCTCAGCGTGGGAAAGGATTTGTCAGTGCTGAGCTTCATAGAATTTTTTACAGATTTTTCTGGAACCCTTCCTCACATTCTTCTACTTGCTGCTCTGCACTTTCCGGTCCTCCTCCTCCTCCTCCTTTCCCACGACCAAGATATAATGTGCTCAGTCGTCAGTATGTCAGGGTGAGAGAGGCGCACGGAAGGGGTGGGAGAAATGCAGTTCACTAAGAATATTCTATTAGGTCTTTACCACAATGTGTTACAACACAGCTTCTGAACTGGCTTCCCCCATAGCTTTCTTCCTTCCTGTTTTCATAGACGAACGTTCTCTACACCAGGTATCTTCTTCGTAGAATAAATAGAATCGGGTTTTCATGACTTGGCGCATTTGGAGGTCTTGTGCAGCTGGCTATATGAACCCGAGGCGGAGTTGATGGTAAAATCATCTGTGTAGTTGGGCTGTACGATATTTCTCCGCAACCTTCTCCAGTACTCAACGTTTCGATCCCTCTGTTAGGATCTTGTTGAGGAATCTGTTCGTGTTCCAGTGTGGCCGAACACTGCCAGAATGAAATTGGGGGGACAAAAGTCACAGGAGAGCGCTACGCACGTATACAGAAGACGGTAGTATCGCGTACACGATCTGTCATTTGGGTTCTGATGATTCAATGTGAGAAGGTTTGCAACGTGATTATGGCAGCACGACGAGAATTAACGGAGTTTGAACAACAGAGTTTGAACGCCGAATGGCAATCAAACTAGGTACATGGGACATTCCATTTCGGAAATCCACAGTGTCAACTGTCAACTGTGTACCGAAAATACCACATTTCAGGCATTAGCTCTTACCAGGGCAACGTAGTGACCGAGGGCCTCTTCATAACGACCGAGAGCAGCAGCTTTCGCATACTGTTGTCAGTGCCAACAGACAAGCAACATTGCCTGAAATAATCGCAGAAATCAATGTGGGACGTACGACATACTTATCTGTTAGGACAGTGCGGCAAAATTTGTCGTTTATGGGCTACGGCAGCAGACTACCGACGCGCCTCTCATGGGCTCGTGATCATATCGGATGAACCCTAGACGGCTGGAAAACCGTGGCCTGGTCAGATGAGTCCCAATTTCGGTTGGTAAGAGCTGATGGCAGGGTTCGAGTGTGGCGCAGACCCCACGAAGTCCAAGTCAACAAGGCGCTGTGCAAGCTGCGGTGGCTTCATAACGGTGTGGGCTGTGTTTACATGGATCATTGTCTGGAAATGATCATGTTCGGTTACCTGGAGACCATTTGCAGCCAAACAACGATGTCACGTCACCAGACAGCTGTTCGCGATCAGTTTGAAGAACATTCTGGACAATTCGAGCGAATTGATTTGGCCTCCCGACATGAATCCCACGAACATTTATGGGGCAGAGGTCAGTTAGTGCACAAAATCTTGCACGGGAACAGTGTCGCATTTACGGACGGCTGTAGAGGCAGCATGGTTATGGGGGACTTTCAGCTCCATGTCACGTCGAGTTGCTGCACTACGCCGGACGAATGGTGGTCCGACACGATATTAGGAGGTATCACATAACTTTTGTCACTTCGCTTCCACTTACAAAAAGCGGTTTTCCCGCGAAGTGACACTAATTTACTGTCTCTCTGGGACAGGAGAACACTCTCCCGAAGGAGGACCCAACAGAGGGGGCGAGACGATTAGTACTGGAGAAGTTGGAAGGGGAATAGCGACTCGGAAGATTTTACCATCAACGGGAACGGACACGAAAGCCTGCGGAATTGTTAAAGAGGGCCGCTGTAGGGTCAGCACTTTGCGGGAGATGGGCAGACGGACAGGTAGGCTGGAGGGCGACAGGGGCGCCGGAGGCTGTCGTCGACGTCGGCGTCTGCCGGGGACGGCGCCGAGGGCGCGCCTCCGCCACCGCGGCGTCTATTTCAGACGGGGAATGCACAAAAAACCGGCACGGGGCCCTGCGCTGCTCCACCGCTACCGCTACCGGCACCGGCCCAGAATGTCAGAAATGCCTCCGGACGCGCCGCGCCGCACCGCCGGCGAGTACGGCGTACTTCCGGCAACGCGAGCAGCCGGCACCTCGTTTACCAGTATAGGAAGAGCCCCACATCGTTGTCCTGTTATCATTACTGCCTAAAGTTTTTTCTGTCTACTCCAGACTTTCTGACCACATACTATGACATAACATTCACTTATTTATCGAACAATTTTCGAGATTTGTTTTGCGGAACCTTACACAGTCTGCGAAAGAAAAATTGTGCTCGTAATGTGAGCCCCATAGGACAAATTCAAAAAATTAAACATAAAATTATAAGAAATTATTAAACCAAATACAACTTAAGATTGTGCAATGTAGATATCTTGTTGGAGATCTTTCCCATGTTTTGCTGCCTGTTATTAGGCTCATTCTTTTGTCTGATAGCGCCTGTGAAGCTCTTATCGCGTATAGTTTATCACAAGACTTCTATTTCTGTTTCGTCCTAAGCGTTAACTCTTTACGAGGCATCTGCAACATAAAATAGAACAGAAGTTCTGTATTGGTTATAATTTGTGCACGTTTATGTTGGGGGCTCATATTGCCAGCATGAAAGGGGCTCATAATACAAATACCACCGTCGGCCGGAGTGGCCGAGCGGTTCTAGGCGCTACAGTCTGGAACCGCGCGACCGCTACGGTCGCAGGTTCGACTCCTGCCTCGGGCATGGATGTGTGTGATGTCCTTAGGTTGGTTAGGTTTAAGTAGTGCTAAGTTCTAGGGGACTGATGACCTCAGATGTTAAAGTCCCATAGTGCTCAGAGCCATTTGAACCATTTTTTAACAAATACCTCCATCTTTCGAAACAAGAATTTATTATCTTCTAACGTTAAGTAAAAAGTACAACATCAACACCAGGGTGTCCGCCCCCAGTATCTGAGTGGTTAGCGCGACAGAATGTCAATCCTAAGGGCCCGGGTTCGATTCCCGGCTGGGCCGGAGATTTTCTCCGTTCGGGGACTGGGTGTTGTGTTGTCCTAATCATCATCATTTCATCCACATCGACGCGCAAGTCACCGAAGTGGCGTCAAATCGAAAGACTTGCACCCGGCGAACGGTCTACCCGAGGGGAGGCCGTAACCGCACGACATTCATTCATTCAACACCAGGGTGGGGGGCGGTACTTTGTGTCCACCTTTCGAAAATATCGTAAAATGGTCTGGTACTTTATATCCAAAAATTTTCAAAAAATATTGTCTTGTTTTTGATTATTTCTCATATCAGATCACGTATTTTTTTTAAGTTTTTCAACAAGCTTAACCCAAAAAATTTAGTTAAAATAGTGAATGTGACTTTCCGCAACAAGTGTCGTATTCATATTTTCAGGTTCAGGACCCGTATTACTCACCTATATAACTTTGAAAAGTATGTTGCGAATGAAAATCAACATCAGTTAATGAAATATGTATTTTTTAAACTTTATTGGTGGTTCTAAAGTACCACCCCACGCAGGGTAAAGATTACGGAAAATGCATGGGCATTGCTAAGATATACTAAAAGGTATTTTCAGGTTCTGTACCCCACTTATACATCAGAGTTTGTTTACAAAGTATGTTATTAATAAAAGTTAAGCACATTTAACGAATTTCGTTTTTTTGGTGGTGGGCATAAAGTAGTGCCCTTGGTATTACACGTTATCTAAAAGGCGCCGGTATTGCTAGGGTTAGTTCTGCAACAGAAGATTGATATGCGTGGAATACAAGGAAAATATCAAAATTAGTTATTGCATGGGTATAGCTGTATAATACTGAAACAAAACCTTACGACAGTAGATAAGTGGAGTGGCATGCATATTAGTGACACGCTACTTTAGGAAGCAATGTTGTCCAGTTCGACACAAGGCTCAGTGGTTGTCATACTGCAGATTTCAATGTCTGGAGTTGAAGCCTCAGCCGTTCCTAAGATTTTTCCTGTTATTTTCCGTTTCTTTTAACTCTGGCAATGGTTTGTTGCTGCGAAAAATGCTAATTGCACCACTGACTACCTTCGGGTTGAAAGCAGTTTTACCTTACTCTGCTGGTAACCTAAAGCCTAAAGACTCTGTAAAGAGTCAAAAATACCGAAAACAGCCGCAACGGAGGTTGCACATGATTGTCTGATATCAATTTGAGAACACTTCACTTGCCAGTTGTAGTGAAATCAGAACCGGCGTATAGATGTGTTCCATATACATGAAGCACTGTCAGACGGTTGAAGTAAAGTTAAATGAATGGAAAAGTTGGTTTCGGGAACCTTTCTGACTAGTGACTGGTAGTGCAGCGATGTCTTGGAGCTCTCAACATACAAGCTTCCCATCGGAAGGAAAATGGACTTATCATTCGGTAAGCCATCTAATTTAATCTTCATTAGACGATTAACCCCCGAAGTCATTACAGATTAAGAGAGAAAGGGAGTAGAAGTTGCAGAAATGAAAGTACAGTTACAATGCTTATAATAAACAATAAATCAACTAAACATGAACGAAAAAAAGATCAATTAGGCTATTATTACCCACATTTGCATTAAAAGTTGCTGTAATGGGAATCGCGAGCCTTTATTAGGTGGTAAAAGCAGGGCAGCAATCCATGTGCTGGACTGTCGACATCCAACCATAATTGCACAGCATTTGCAGTGGATTACGTACAAGTAACACAACACATAACAAAATTATTCTCTTACGTTACTTTAAAAATAAAGTTAAATGATAGTGAAAGAACTGTTTGATAAAAGTAGCTTCTGTATACCGCAGAATGTTCGTTTCGAACTGTACGCAGGACACTGGAAGGACGGATTGTACCCTTCCCATGTCGCCCTTCATTAGTCATCGCTGCCTTAGCCGGAAATGAGTCATCTTGTTTTGAAGTTGACAATATTTCTATGGGGTCCTGTCCGTGGTTATTAGAAAGTATTCGTGCCTCTTTGCAACTGCTGCTAACTTAATGCGGTGTATCAATGTGTGGCGCCATAGTAGTCATTACGCAGTGAACGATTTATTGTTGTTATTGTCGCTTTGTTGGACGTTCCGTTAAACCAGTAGTAGTAGTAGTAGTAATAGTAGTAAAAACCCTGGTCCTAACCGTCCACTAGTGGACGGTTCAGCTCTCATTATGGGCGGCAGGCGGTAGGGATTTTAAAAATATTTTCATTAAGTTTTCATAATATTGTGACAAAAAATATTTGGTAACTAATCATTATTATCATTATTATTATTGCTGGTAAAAGAGATACAAAAGTGGGCGGTAGGAGAAAAAGGTTGACTGTTCCTGCGTTAAATGGCGTCGTGATACCAAGAAAGCCTGCAACCCCTGCCGCAATCGGTCGGTCAACGTTACGCAACCCCCTCTCCCCACTCCCGAATCTCAGTGTTAATTAAGAATTGAACAAGCTATCGTGGTACTGGCTGACAAAAAGTCTGGGAACCTCTGTGTTACGGGGTTTCCGAGACGGCCAAAGGCTAGTTCTCATCAATACAGTGATGATTGTTGAAACCATCTCCACTTTAGACGGCTTACAGTACGTTCATTAGCCCTCTTCTGGGCTACTGCTGTGCAGTGTGTGATCCGCACCATATAGGACTGAGTGAGGACGCTGAAAAGGGAGAGAGTACCACGGTTATGATACGCGAATTGGCGTGGCAATCACAAAAGCAAAGGCGATTTTCGTTGCGGTAGGATCCCTTCGTGATATTTCAATCACCCCCTTTGCCTTCAGAGTGTGAAAATATTTTGTTGGCGCCCGCTATATAGGGAAAAACGATCATAACAAGGGAGATCAGAGCTCGCATGCAGAGATTTAAGTGTTCATTTCTCCAGCGCACTGTTTGAGAGAGGAACGGTAGAGAAATAGGCTGACAGTGAACCCTCTCAGGTACTTAACTGTGAATTGCGGGGTAATCATGTAGATGCAGATGTAGTAAGGTGTTCGTAGTCTTCCGTTGCTCTGAGAACGGTACTGTATTTCTCGATTCTAGCCTTTGGGTAGCCGGTTGAATGCCTGTGAAGTGACTGTGAAGCGAATACAGCTCCGTGGGAGATGTTGGAGAGAGTCAGTGATGAGTCTGTTTCTCTGAATGCGGTGTTAATTTGATAACTTGAGCGGATCTGTAACAATCGGGAGAGGCATATTCGTCGGCGGTTTTTACCACCGTGTTTGGGTCTATAAATTTCCAAAGGATACTGCTCCGTCAATTGACTTTTTATTTTGGTGTTAGCGTAGTACTGCTTATATGTCACGGCCCTGGAATTATATAGCTGTTTAGAAAGGTTTGGACACGCTCGACAGTTTTCTTCTATATTTACAAGGGTAGCCAAGTAACGGGATACGAGCTCCGGAAGAGACGTTAGTTTGTTGTTTTTTGTTTTGCGGCGGGCGCCCCCGCCTGGCGCCAGCGCCTTCGTCAGCGGCGGCTTAAATCAGTGAGTGAAGCAGGTGGCGCGCCGGCGTGTTGCAGACAGTGGCTGCTGGAATTCCTGGACCGCGACGGGCTGGGGCTGCTGCTGCACAGCCTGGAGCTGCAGTGCGGCCAGCGCTCGCTGTCCGTCAGCGACGCGCTCACGCAGGCACAGTGCGTGCAGTGCATCCGCGCCGCCATCAGCTCCGACACCGGCCTGCAGTACATCATCGACCGCCGCGACTACGTGCGCCAGCTCGCCGCCGGTAAGTCTCCACTCACCAGTATGTATTACTTTGGGGCATGCGTTCGTAGTGTTCTTCCATACGCTTAATAAACACAACAGACACGAATGACAGAGACTTCCGTCATCAATAATATATTCACCTTCACTATTTACGACAGTCTGCCAACGCTGTGGTAAATTTTCGATTCTGAAACTGCAGAAATCACGTGGTTTTGGGGCAGAGAACTCGTCGAGCCATGTTCGGAGCGCATTTTCATCCGGAAGGGAAGTTCCTTGAAGGTTGTTCGATACAGAGTGGGAAAGGTGAAAATCTCAGGGCGCAAGATCTGGCGAATAAGATGAGTGCGGAATGACTCCCCAACCCAATCCCTGCATAGTGTTCTTTGTCAGTCTAGCAGAATGCGGGCGGGTGATATCGTGGAATGGCATCACTTTACACAGTCTTCCTGACCGTTGTTCTTGGATTGAGTCTGCAAGAGGTCTCAGATGTAAGCAATAAATGTCAGCAGTGATGGTTGCACCTCGGGGAAGTAATACACCACACCGTCGCATTTCCACCAGATACGTAGCATTATCTTTTGTGGATACGCGCAGGTTTTGGTCGAGGAGTTGCTGCTTTTTTTGGGCTCAACCATTCCTTTCTTTTCCTATGTTAGCAACAATACACCACTTCTCGCCACCAGTAACGATAAGGGATATGAATGGTCGGTGTTGTTCATGAGCCCTTTGATGACGTGCAAGCGGAGATGCACAAACGGGCACCGGCTTGTTTTTGTAATTTTGGCTTAGAGCATCCGGTGCGCATACACTCGATTTTTGAACCTTCCTCGTTGCATGCAAATGCCGCACTCTTGCGGAATGCTCACTGTTCATCACTTTTGCCAGTTCTCGAGTATACTGACGGGATTAATGCGTGTTCACGATCTTCATCAAAACCCGGAGGTCTTTCTGGACGTGGAGACTCACTAATGTCAAAACGATCCTCCTTAAAACGAGGAAACCATTTTCATGCCGTGCTCTGTCCTGTGGCATTATCCCCAAACTCGGCCCAAATGTTTCACCCTGTCCCTTCTGCTGTAACCCCCCTATTGAACTGCCGGCCTGAGTGGCCGTGCGGTTCTAGGCGCTACAGTCTGGAGCCGAGCGACCGCTCCGGTAGCAGGTTCGAATCCTGCCTCGGGCACGGATGTGTGTGATGTCCTTAGGTTTAAGTATTTCTAAGTTCTAGGCAACTGATGACCTCAGAAGTTAAGTCACATAGTGCTCAGAGACATTTGAACCTCTATTGAACTCATACAGAAGAATATGCCCGAAATATTCCGCTTTCTCTACTTGACACTCAATTTTTAGCGCCTACAGCTCCAGTTAACTATCTCCAGATGACAATATATAAACTCGTACAGCAACAGTGAATTAAAATAAAATAGACAAATAAACCCATAGCAACCGAAATACCAGCATGCAAAACAGAAACGCTACGATTTCGTGCAACAACCTAACAGTTCCTGTAGCAGTCAGCGCCACGAAATTAAGGTCGTGTAATTTTGGGAGAAACTCTTTCTTTAATCTACGAGAGCCCAAGTTCAAAAAAGAGGGGTAGCTTCCAACATTTACGAGTAACGCAATAAATACGACGTTAAAATTAGAATTAGGGGAACTCAGGCTTATACAAAAATATGAACCTCGAATAGAACAGAAACTGGGAGAAGTGATTTCAGGAGGGAAGGTACATGCTTTGAGGGGCGATAGTGTTACTGATTCTGAACGAAAAACATCGTATCGACGTATGGACGTATGCCCTATTCCGAAAGGTCTGCGAGATAGAACGCATGTAATACAGCTCTTGTACTTTTTTCTTGCATAACTTGACAACTGCAGCCTCCAGCGAAAGCTTGCCGCAATAAAAATTAAACTACATTAAATTTCCTACAAAAAAGGCTCTGTTCACTTTTTCTCTAAGACTTGCGCGCCAGAGTATTAAAAATCTTGCGCGACCCACATGCGCTGTAGCTTACGTAGTTTTTGTAGGCCAGTTTGACGTATTTTCCAGATTTCATAGACCACAAGTGATCTGTATCAAATTGTTAGTCTCAGAGTCCTCTACGCTACTTTTGTACGCTATCAACAATGGCAATTTTCGAATGGTACATAAAATAAATAACAATGTACATCAAATTTATTCATCTCGGAAGCCAGTCTGAATAGGCCATACGCACATATGAAATTTTTTGTTGAGAATCACTAATACTATCAGCCCTGACAGAATGACACTTTCCTTCCGACTCACGCAGTATACCAACTACTTTCTTTCTCGCGCCGTCTCTGGTGACGTCACTCGGCAAAGTTTGAAACTAGCACCTAGGTTTCCGGCGTCCATGTCGGTAACAGGTGTTGTAGGTAACAACTTGTTTTAATCAGTGAATTCTGTATCAGTGAGTAATTGACTAATCACGACAGTCATTTACATTTTTTTTTTTAATTTGTTACCGGATTTTATTCTTAAAATTACGTTGGAACACAGTACAGCGGCACAGGATAAACATGAAACTGCAGAAACGACGCTGACATAACGGTTATTAGCCTGAACCTTTGCTTATTCGATAATAGTACAAATTTTATGCTTCTAAAAGCTTAGGTTTGCACAGTTCTATGGCAGGTTTTTTACACTTCTCCCAATTTCAGCGACATTTTTTTCCCCTTTGACTTGCATCCAAATAATTCTTTGTCAACATGTACTTAATTATATGATTATACAATTCAGATAATATCGCCTAGTAATCTATTTTAGTTCAGAATCAATAAATATGGCGCGGCTACCGGACAACCAGGACAGTATTTTCTGTCTAATAGCGAAACGCGCCACACTCATCCTCCGTAACTCTTGTGTTGACATGGTATCAGAGCCCCACATAAAAGGATAATTGCACCTATAAGACTTGAAGTAAGTGCAATATCTACTGTCTAAAACGCATTCCGGGATTTCCTGGCTCGTGTTTCTGTTGATTGAAAGGTCGTCCGAGGATAAGAAAAGCACTACATTTCGGGATATTTACGCATGGAAACCCTCGCCATTTTCAGGAGGAAATGGACTCCGATACACGTCGTAGTAAATGTCGAGGTTCATTGAGATGGAGCGCTAGCTAGGATAGGAAAAAAATGGAGAAAGAAGTAGATTCCGCAGTATCCCTTACTCGGGAGGGGATCTGAACTAGGCACACTCGAATACGATTCTCGTACCTTAAAGATTACATCCCTTCCTCTTTATTAGTCGTAGTGCTTTTATCACAACACCGTAAAAGTTACCTACACTGGTTCCACGCGCAGACATGACCTCACCTCAACAACGGAAATCGGTGAGTCACGTTTCAATGACTGTTGCACGTGGCTTTCATCGCGGTGATGTACACATGGAACACTGGCCAGAATGTTGGTTTTAAATAGCACTACGACGCGGTCATATGCCTGGAAACGTTTTATTGAGGAGATCGTTCACATTTTTGAGGTTCACACCAACGAGAAAAAAGGCTGGAACTACCTGCTACTATTTGGAAGTAGCCGCAACGATTTCGCAGCTTGTGTTTGGCCTACTCCATATTGGAACGGCAGCTTACTTTCCGTACGCCAAAATTACAGCTATCTTACAAAAGACGCTGTTACTATAACAGAACCACCGAAAATACATGCCTGTAGTTACTTTTTACAGAAATAAAACTTTCTATTGGTGAGAAAGACATACCGTACGAATAAAACAGATTCCTTACAAGTTTTTCAGCATGTTTTCCATGCAGTCGGCTTCGCCAGTGCTTACACAAGTACATTTACAGACAAATACATATATTTAAAAGCGATTCTCATTACACGTATACGGGGTGATGCCGTGATGATATTACAGACTTTTGGGAATGATGGAGAAGGTAAATGTATCAATCTGGGGATAATGGATTCTGGTCTGGAAACGACCGAGTCGAAGGTTATAAACGAAAATTGTTCTGATACCTCAGACAGTGGAATGCATGTACCAATATTGTTCAAATGGCTTTGAGCACTATGGGACTTAACATCTGAGGTCATCAGTCCCCTAGACTTAGAACTACTTAAACCTAATTAACCTAAGGACAGCACACACATCCGTGCCCGAGGCAGGATTCGAACCTGCGACCGTGGCAGCAGACACATATTGTTGTTGCTAAGATATTGGGTAGGCAACTTTTAGAGGTGGTACTATGGACTAAAACAAGGGAAAAAAAGTCCAGTAAATATGATCTCTAAAATGCGTACTTTAAGAGGTATAAGCACTTTAAAATATCGAAACAAAGAGCTTGCAGTAGAAGAGATACGTATTCCACAGTATCGGAAGGTGGAAAAGTGTTCATAAGTCTTAAGGTATGCATTTCACAGTGCATGTTTAGTGGATTTTTTTTACTTGTTTTGGTCCACACTACCACCACTGAAAGCTGCCTACGCTACAATCTTAGCAATAACAGTAAGGAACATATATTCGACTGTCAGAGGTATCGGAACGATTTTCGACTCGATCGTTTCGGGATCAGGATCCTTTGCGTGAGATTGATAGATTTACCCTTTCCCATCACCCCTAAAAGTTAGTATCATCGTCACGGGATCACCTTGTATATGTACAAGCATACCATTCTTCCTTTACAACTGTGCAATATGTATCTACATATTATAGAGCAAGAAAACAACAGACAGTAGACTTTTCTTTGAACTATAGGCATTTACTAGCTATTTATATTAATGGGACTCTAATTACTTTGTAGGAATTCAACTGAAAGTATGCTTTCGTTTTAATCCAAGTCTCTAATACCTGCTTAAATTTATCTAGAGGCAGTTTTTCTTGTTCGTGGCAGTTTATTGCACATCTACAGTCTCAGATATTTGTGACTCTGGGGTACGAGCGACAGCATTGAAAATCGTTCGTCTAACATAGCTAGTAGATAGAGTTTGTTTTAGTCCCGTAATTAAGCATGGAAAAATCAGTCCTCAGTGTAAAAAATTCTCATTCGTGCAAACTATGATCCACTGGCCATTGGATGCGTCAACACAGTAATGAACGCACATGCAGAACAACAACGTGTAAATTCACTCCTGCCGTACTATATAATAGTATGTTAACCGGGGACCTAGAAACGAAGGAGAGGCTCCGTCCCCGCCGCAACCGCAGTGGTCCACAACACCACAACGACTACCGCAGTCCACTTCACCCCTCCGCCGCCCCACACCGAACCGCTCTTTCAGGGTTATTGTGCGGTTCAGCCCCCGGTGCCCCCCCCCCCCCCCCCCCAAGGGAACGTCTCACACCAGACAAGTGTAACCCCTATGTTTGCGTGGTAGAGTAATGGTGGTGTACGCGTACGTGGAGAACTTGTTTGCGCAGCAATCGCCGACATAGTGCAACTGAGGCGGAATAAGGGGAACCAGCCCGCATTCGCCGAGGCAGATGTAAAAACCGCCTAAAAACCTTCCACAGACTGGCCAGTTCACCGGACCTCGACACAAATCCTCCTGGCGGATTCGTGCCGGGGATCAGGCGCTCCTTCCCGCCCGGAAAGCCGTGCGTTAGACCGCACGGCCAACCCACCGGGCTGCCGTACTATTACTCACGCGAAAGTGTGCGTCAAAATGATTCGCGTGCGTGCGTACCGCGAAGCTCAGGAAGTCGAGGGGCTGGTGGTCGAGTGGTGGGGGAGGGGCCCCGCGGCTGCCGGCGCGGCGGTCAGGCACCGCTGCGGCCTCCAGTCCGTGTTGGGCCGCGGCGCGTGCAGCAGCGCACCCTCGCAGCAGATCATGGACCGCCGGCCGGCGATGCTCTGCCGTCTGGTGCTCAGCGCGGCGCAGCTCAGGAGGATGGCCAGGGATGGCTGTAGCCCTCAAGGTAAAACGCCCCGCAGTTTGCCGCGCCCGTCAGGCCGGTAGAAAAGCGTGTGTGCGACCGAACAACGGGAATGGATCCGGTTCGAAGTGAGCGTTACTGATCCAGGGAACCCTTGTGAATGTGAACAATGTTCCGCGTATTTTGTGGCTAGGTTTTGACTTTTCGCTGAGTCCCTCGTTAATGCGGTAGTGAATGTTAAATTAAATAAATGTCGTGTGACTAGGGTCTCCCGTCGGGTAGACCGTTCGCCGGGTACAAGTCTTTCGATTGGACGCCACTTCGGCGACTTGCGCGTCGATGCGGATGAAATGATGATGATTAGGACAACACAACACCCAGTCCCTGAGCGGAGAAAATCTCCGACCCAGCCGGAAATCGAACCCGGGTCCATTTTTTTAATGTATATAAACTTTTATTTACCATTTTTAACAATTACAGATTTTTACATGAAATGGCGTGCTTGATTATTGAACGGTGATGTACATTTTCTCGTTTCTCTTCTGATTGTTCTTTTAGAGTCTTTTGGTTGAGTTACAACACCTTTATTCTCTGAGTGTCCTTCAGAATAATTTTTCCTGTCATTTGTTTATGTCTTTTTTTATTTAATTACAAACTTGCGTTACTTCGATTTTTTGTATTTTGAACTTTAAAAAAAATTTTAATTGTGTGTGGTATTAGAAATGCACCTATTTTGGCATGTTCGCTATTACGTTTGCCAAAGGTGAGAGGGGAATATAGACCAGACCATCTATGTGAATAAATTAATGAATAAAAGAGGTTATTAATGTACTGCGTATGGGAGGACGCAACAGTTTACAAATCACAAAGAGGCATGCTACATGATGCACATGATGAGGCACATGATGGCACATAATGAGCCCAAATATAATCACAGGAACAAACACAACAAAAAAAAGAAGATAAAAGAACAAAAAAACGCACCTTGAATGGAGAGGGGGAGAGGGGGAGAGAGAGAGAGAGAGAGAGAGAGAGAGAGAGAGAGAGAGAGAGAGAGAGAATGTGAGTGAGAGAGCACATTAATTACATGAAATACACTGTTTGACATTTCATTGTTATCTTAGGAATGACATTCTGTACCACTGACCACTCAGCTACCGGGGGCGGACATGAATGTTAGATGTAATGCTAGTGGCATATAGGTACAACAACGGAGATTGTGTAAGATATTGATTTAAGTCACACATTTAGCAGACGATTATATCAGCTAGCCAAAGATTTTGCTGTTTAGATACATCTAAATTAACGCTCTGAAATTCTCGAGCAAGTGGGATATATGTTACTTTGTGTCCTCCCATGACATATAAGGGACTGATTTCGCTCCACTCACTGACCGCAGTACAAAATGTATAAACTTGTATGAAAGTTTTTAGTGCTCAATGCGTACCACTTCACTCACAACAAGAGTCAAATTTCGCAGAGACTTCCCAGAAAACTAGTTCTTGGCATTTTCTGCCATGTATTAGCGTCTGCCTCATAGATGAGTATACTTCAGTGGTTTCTCCCCCCCCCCCTTCCTCAAGGTAATATGTTATCATGCACGCTGCTCTTCTTTGTACACACTACTGAGTGAAGTGGCACCGTAGCTACCAAACTGGACTCACATTCGGGGGATGACAGTTCAAATCCACACCCAGTGGTCCAGATTTTAGTTGTCCGTGATTTTCTTTACATCATTCCAGGCAAGTGCAGGGATGGTTCCTTTGAAATGGCATTGCCAATTTCCTTCCTCACCCTCGAAATGACCCAAGCTTGTACTCTGCCCCTTAATGAATTCGATACTGGCTGGACGTTAAACCCTCATATTTCATGCTTTCCCTCACTGTATATTTTCAGTGTTCCTCTTGACCACATATGACACCGATCTGTCAACTTCATCAGTATTTCAGTACAATCCATATAAACAATATCTTTTGTGAACAGATCAAGGGCTTCCCAGTATTTTGCCAATAGCTCGTACGCTGCCATTGGCTTTGCTTTCAACTGAACCTCACTTCATATGTCGGTACCCTGCAAATTTCATCTCCCAGATCTTTGCACAATTCCCATATGGGCTCATTGCGGTAGTCCATGCTGCTACAGCTTTAATGTGTAGACCGATAGGACACACACAATATTTTTTACAAAACTGGGAAAACTTAAAATATCGCAGTCTTATTGTGTAATGAATGGCAATAGACCTACAACTAAGCTAAGGCAGATTGTGATTGCTATTTTGTTAATAGTTATTTGTTGTCAACGTCAGTGTCAAGTATGGTTGGCCTGAACAAAATTCTAGACAGAATGGAAAAAATATGTAGTCATTTCATTGAACAAGATAAATGCCAAATGGTGGTTTACTGGGAGAATGGGAAAGTATTCTAGATCGATGATATGCCACTGAAAGTGAGTGCCAGACCAGAGCTCTAGTGCAGACTCTTGATTTTGGCACAGAATTCTTTTATCGTCTGGCCAAATCACAATCTGCCAATAGTGTGCCCTACTCAGGAAAGTGACCCCTGTGGAAATATTTGCTGAGGCCACACAGTTTTCAGAGCACTGGACTGGATTACAAGTGGAGTAGGGTACAAATAATCTTATACCTGTACTTATTTAGCTTGCACAGTTTTTAGGGCACTGAACTTGAACTGATGTGGAGTAGGGCATACGTAATCTTACGTCCATTCTTATTTAGGTTTTTCCAAAATTCCTTCAGGTGACTGATGGTCCAGTTACTAATATCTAACTGCACCAATTACCTTCCAGTCTTGTCATTAAAGACCTGGAACAAGCTTTGATACAGTATTAGCGCAAATGCCATTCCTTGGAACTGTCAACAAAAAAGCGTCTTAAATATACGTTCTTGATATTCCTTCAGATCTTTTTATCTATATGATTTCAAAGTTAGAGTATTCCATTTGAAACAATCATTGAATAAGAAGGTATAATAACTGCACAGACCACAGGAAGATGATTGGTACAATTTAGTTACTGAAGGAAGAGTAAACCTCTAAGGTATGTTAAAGGTTTTGTGCGCGTCACAAAGAGCAACTTGCAATATTTTGGAGAGTCTTGAGAGAACAATGATAGAAATGGAAAAACACATATGAAAATGTACACTGCTGCCTTGCTTGTGCACTAATTAAGAGTGCCAAGAGGCACATTTTGCAAAACACAAGGCACATGTATTTAATATTTTGCACTATGATACAGCTGTGGTGCTCTTTCTAGAGTCCTATATTTATTTGTTTACATATTCTTAATCCTCTTTCTCCTTCCTTGTTATAAATTAATCAGTTCTTTCCTGGGGAGGGGTACAAATAATGTTACTTTTGTATGAATGCATTAACATTTTATTAATGTTACTTTTGATAGTGGATTTCAGTGTTCATTCAAGAGACATGCAATTTGACCATTTTCATAACAACAAAAAGAATCAATTAAAAGATAAGCCAGTTATACCTATTTGGTTACTGGAAGTTCTGATAGCCTCATAACATACGCAGTGCTAAGTGTTTGTGCCTACTTATGAGTCAGGTGCCCATTGACAGGCAGTACAGATGTGGAACCTTCTGACAACAGTCAAAAGTAACTTCATTTTAACTAAATAAAGTAAATAAAATAGTCATCAATCTGAGGATTGTTTTTAAACACCACTGTGCTTTCCTGTTGGAGGTGGTATGTGCTGCTTTCCTCTGATCTTTGAACTGTCTTACCCAGGCAGTTACAAGGGAATCTATAGTTTAACATGGGTTCCAGACTACAATGCAACTTGGCATATTAGGCATCAACAAACCGGAGACCTTTGGATTTTAGTGTGGCACTTTGCCACTGATTACCTATGAACTCAATAGTCACACACTACTAACTAGTATTTTTTTGTGTCATGTAATGAAGAGGGTAATAGCCAACACATTTTTAGCATTTAGGGAACCAGTTAAATGTCTACAATTTCCATTCACTGCTACCAACGCATATGGCAAAGGGGACAAATATTGACATTCAATTTAATAATTACAGTGTAGAAAAGAGATTTAGTTTCAGTTAAATCACCACATGACAATAATTTCTCTGAGTTAATAACGTACTTATCATACTTGTACTCCCAAGAAGTTTCTAACATTGCTTGCATATTTCATCATTTTTCACTTAACCTTTTGTATTATTTGGTCTTACAATGAATTCAATATCACTTCTCTTAATTTTACAGCACTGGAGTCTCAGAATATCACAGTGAAGATGCAAGTTTATGAACTTCTCTGTGCTGTATGCATGTATTCTTCAAAAGGACATGCAATGGCTCTTGATGCTCTGCAGCATTTAAAGGTAAATATTCTTGTTCTTCCATGCAAGCATTGACTAAATGCAAGGTCAGAGAGCAGTTCCATCACTAGTTGCATAATTGCAGTTTGCAGCTAGTGTCCACAAAGTACATAAAACATAATTTTCTTGTAAGTGTTCTTTAATTATGTATCTTTTGGGATTAAAGCAAGAAGTTACTAGAACATAACATTCTTATACTGCCTAATACATGCACCACTTTACGACTCGTGCTAAATAATTTTTCCTTTGAATAGGTTACACGTGGACAACGCTACAGATTTGATATAATAATGAATGAACTTCGTAACACAGAAAATGTCGCATATCAGACTAGACTTCTGTCATTCATCAACTGCCTCACTCTGTGCTGCAATAACTTGCAGAAACGTGTACGTGTCAGAAATGAATTCCTTGGTAAGTAATTATCCATTCATACCTTATTGTGGCATTTGCTGTATTTTTGCAAAATTTGGAAGAAAATTGACTAGTTCTACCTTTTTTGTGATTTCATAATAGAAAATGTTACATCTTTTACATGTTTTATATTCATAGGTCTTGGTCTTGGACCCATACTGAGTTCACTACGTGCAATTGATGATAAAGAGTTGCAGATCCAAGTTTCAGCTTTCACTAACCACCAACACAAAGATGAGTTGGAATTAGAATCAACAGAACAGCTTACTCATCACCAATTGTTTGAAACTATATTCAAAAAGGTAAATGTTTGTTTTCTTCATATGTATATAGGAACTGAACTTAATGGCAGTATAAGTCACTGTGTTGTAAACAAACAGAATAATTATTAATAATCTTTATTTATCTTCCAACAGATAGCAGACAGACCACAGGCTGTCTGGTTCTACTCCATGCTACAAAACCTTGCACAGCTAGATCCGACAAACCCAAATGCGTAAGTTATCAGAGCTTATACTTTACAACTGAAATTCTTTACACATTGGTTGAGATATGATAAGCTTGATTATGCATGCAGATACTGAAAGCTTGCTCTAACCCATTGAAATGTGCACACAGTATATCATAAACTACCAACAGTATGGCACTAAAGTAATTTATATTATTTCAGGGACAATGTGTGGGAAGCTCTTGAGGCACTTTCGTCTGAAGCTATAACACCTGGATTTTCTTTCTATAAAAAACCAGTACACAGCAACAGTGTTATGGCTCAACAAAATTATAAAAGACGTGTTCGGAGGTGCTGGAGTATTAACGTGCCAAGATCAGAAGATATCCGTGAGACATGCACAGTGGCTACTCAGACTGAGTTAGACAATGTTAGAGAAGCAGTACAACTCAGTGATCAGGCCACACAGCAGCAACTGTCATCAACAGAACCAGCAGGATCAGTATCGGCACCTCCACCTCCTCCACCCCCTCCTCCTCCTCCACCACCACCACCACCACCACCACCACCACCACCACCACCACCACCAATGCCATCTCTTGCTCTCAATCCAGTGATTCCATCAGTCTCAGGTCTTCCACCACCAATACCATTTGCAGAATCTAATTCTGAAAAAGAAGTTCCTCCACCTCCTCCAATTCCCAATAACAACAACTTTGAAACCCCAGTGTCACGTCGGGTCACATCTGGCTACCTCACTTGTCCAACAAGACATTCACTCCCAGCAGATTTAACAGATTCTGCAAATTTTTGGACACCAGTAAAAGACAAGTGTAACACGCTACCTTTGCCTAGGCGGAAGATGAGAACCCTAAACTGGACAAAACTCCCAAGCTCTGTCATAGGTAAGCAAGATAATGATTTTATTCATTTCATGGTAGAATATAATTTGTTACAGTTATAATAAATACATGGCAGAAGATAATTTGTTAGAGTTTAAATAAATAAATATAGAAAGCACAGACAATATTTTGATTTTTTCTATAAATTCTGTGATAAAAAAATGGCATTGACAGCAAGATGTACAATGATTTTATTTGCCTTTTGTGAATAAAAACAAACTTTTTGATCATTTACTGCCAACAAACACCCTACAAGAAGTCTAATTATTTGCAGGTGAATCAGTATGGACAGAAATGCAGAGCAAAGCAACGAATCTTACAGTTGATTTCAAGCAAATGGAAGAGTTGTTCTGTCAGAAAACAGCCAATGTGAAACGTCCAAAGTCTTCTCCAGGAACACTTCCATCACCAATAAATCCCAAGATCACTTTATTGGAAACCAAGAGAGATTTGGCAGTAAACATTTATCTAAAACAGTTCAAATCAGGAGGAAAAGCAGTCATAGAAGCTATAAAGAACCTCAAAGGAGATGATATAGGCACTGAGAAGCTAAGAGCTCTCTTGCCACTACTTCCCACAGAAAAAGAGGTAATATATAACAGTTTTAATTTTAGATCAGTTATTAATCCAAATTACAGTAAAATAGATACAATTACATGGGGCTCACAAATTATAATTCAACTAAGAGGTTGTCGTACCTATTACAGTTGACTTCAGTCAGATCCTATTCTGGAGATTTGGACCGTTTAGGAGAAGCAGAGAAATTTTATCTACAGCTATCAGAAGTACCTTCATTTGCCCTTAGGGTTAGGGCAATGTTGCTTGTAAGTAAAAAATCATGTTTCCATGATGATGTGAGATTATTAACAAAATAAAAAATAGTAAATCCTGACTCATTTCTGTGCATCAATTAATTTGCAGAAAGAAGAGTTTCCTTCAAGAACATGTGAACTGAAAGAACAACTAGAGGCTGTTGCAGATGCATGCAATAAACTGATGACTAATGAACATTTGAAACAATTTCTAGCATTAGTACTTCAACTTGGAAATTACATAAATGCTGTAAGTATTCATCATATAATGTTTCTCTGAGAAGTAACCTAATGCAATGGGCGAAGTAATATTTTGCAATGTATTGTTTGTTTGTTGCAGGGAAGCTATGCAGGCAATGCAGCAGGTTTTACACTCAGCACACTACCAAAGCTCTTAGAAATAAAAGCAAACAAACCAAGACTGACATTCTTGCACTATGTGGTAGAAGTTGCGGAAGCTAACAATAAGGAAATATTACAATTCACAGAAGAGATGAGCAACATGAAAGAAATAGCAAGGTAAGAGTCTGATAGTCACTATGTGTAGATCAATATTTATTGGATATGTATGAGGCTATCTAACTCTGATAAGAAACTTGCTTAGAAAACTGATTTTCTAACTAATTCAAGTACAAAGTAGCGCATTAAATGCTTAAACATGCCTATGACTTAACAATGTTTAAATCTTGCTCTGTATATGTTTATTTTTGACTGTGTTCACATTAGAGGTTTCTAGTACACCATGTATTTGAAATCCACTTTGTCTTTTTTACACATTTTCCCCAATTTCAATTCATATTTTCACCTGAGTACTGCCAATCTTGTCAGACTGCATTATCCCCATGCTCTGGTGGTTGTTCTCTACATTTGCCAAAAGTTCTTCTTGTATTTAGTTCCCCCACATCTTATATATCTATAAATATTTAGACTTTATTCAGTGTTTCAAGATACCGTAGTGCTCTGGAGACTTTGCACCATATCTGCCCATGATTGCACATACATTAAACCATTGTGCTTATAGAAATTGAATCACCTTTGTTTCCAATAAAATGTGTGGACTGAAAGTTGTCCATATTGTTTCAGGATATCATTGGAGTTGCTTCAGGAAGAAGTGATGAAAGTTACCAGTGATGTCAAACATGTTGAATCGCAGCTGAAGAAAGATAAAAGTGGAATCCGGTCAGAATTCAAAGGTATTAACATACCAGTTACTATACATTTAAATAATTATGTTCTGAGAATAAATATTCCTCCTTCCACAATTTTCTGTAATGATATAAAATTTAACTACAATTCACTTTCACTTTGTAACTTGTGACTGCTGCAGTTAACATCTGTTTTGCTCATTTATTCACAGATTTCTTGAAGTCGGCTTTGAAATGTAGTAATGAACTTCAGCAGGCTATGGAAAAGGTGAAAGGTTGTTCCAATGCTTTAGCTAAACATTTCTGTGAAGATCCAAAGAAATTTCAGCCTGAAGAATGTTTCAGTTTGTTTGCTGACTTTTTTAATATAATTGAGAGAGCTCGACTGGTGAGTTTCTGATTATTAAGTTGGGTGTTCCTTTAGCATTTAAATCTTTCCATACACTTCAGATTGTAAAAAGGCAGTATTTGTTGGAAGCTCAAATTGTGTAACGTTAACAGCAAAAGAGTGCAACATTTATCTTACTTCTGAAGCCATGGTTCATTTGTCTCACAGAGTTGGGGAATAAGACATATCTCACTGCTGTCATAATTGACATTTCAGTTATGAGTTAATATTATCATTATATTTATTCATTATTTTAAGTAATAAATAACAATTCCCTACTACATTTAATCTGATAAATAACTGTTTTGATAATGCGCTGTTTTTGCAACAGGAAAATGAAGAGAAAAGGAAAGAAGAAGAAAGGCGAATTCAAGAGGAGAAGGAGGAAAACAAAACAAGTGGAAGCAGAGGTAGAGGCAGAGCAAGAAGGTTTTCACCAGATAGACAATATGCTGCCGTTGAACGGATTCTGAGGGACATTTGCAGTGGAAATTTCAAATTACGCCGAAGTGAAGCTTAATTCGAAGTGTTATAATTATTTTGTTGTGTAATATCTACTTAAAAGTGCCACTGTGAAGTGGTTATTTGCTCAGGATCATTGTGAAAGATGCTGTGAAAATGAATCTCAGTTATATATAAGTTAAATGTATTTACCTTTAAACCTAAGACAAAATGCATTTAATGTGATGGCTAAGTAGCCCTCTACTGACAGTGATGTTTAACCAATAATTCCTATTTATTTTGTACATTTTCTTCTTTATGAGCTGTAAATAACTTTTATATATAATATTTTTTTATAATTAAATGTTTCCGATAGATAATGACAGATTTAGTTAAAGATAAATTAAAAAAATAAACACATTCATTTTCCCTCCTGATATGCATTCACATACAAAATAAAAGCCAGCAACTGAAAGGACCATACATGCACATTTAGCAAAACAAGTAAGCCACCAGATAAGTTAATTAGCCCTCTCTTGCTCATATGGATTTGCTAGTACGTGCCTGCATTTTGTGTGTGTAACCAGTCATTTTATGTATATCTTCATATGGACGAAGGTGTACATAAAGAAAAGGGAAAGCACCAGTTTGCTTTTGTTCTACAGTATTGTAGAACAGAAGCACACTGGTGCTATTCATTTATTATAATGTTGTTCTACCAAGAACTGACAAAAGATTCTGTTAACATGAAAAGGGAAAGCTTACATTATATGAATGAAGATGATAAAACTTTACATTTTCCAGTATACTGGATGTACGAGTGACCAAATTTGTTACAGTGCAGAGTAAGTAGGAAACTACTACACCTGGCTACAATCTGATGATTTCAAATGTTTTCATTGTCCAAAATTTAGCTGAATCAATGTATAACAAAGATTCTGACTAAGCAGATAGAGACAATTAGAAAGGAGTTACTATTACTGACACTGACATTAACTGGTGATAACTAAAGGAAGGAACATGTGTACAAACCATTAAATTTGCATGAAAAATAAGCTAAAACCATACCAACACATTAATAACTGCTGAAGCTTAGTTCACCATATTATGATTTAACATACCTTTCAGTGTTCGTACTTGAATTCCATGATGAATACTCATTTTTGAGAATTTATCTTCCTGTTATTTTACTAATCATTTACTGGAGGTATGTGAACAAAGTAAACAAACACTTTATTCAGCACAAATTCATTCATATACATATCATGTTCTGCAAATTTCATCATGAAGGAGACCCTTGAGGACAGTGGAATCAGTCAAGGAAAGACAGCAACAATTTTATCACTTCATTTACTTCTTAATTATATTTGTTGCTAATAATAAAAATTAGCTTTATTCAAATTGTGAATTGCACAACCATAATACAATGCAAAAATATTAAGTGTAGGTGCTCATCATTGATATTTGCGTCTGTGGTGGTTTTGTTATATGGGCTCCCCTCCTTTTGCTGGAGGTGTCTTCAGCAATTGTAAAGATTCAGACAGCTCAGCAAGCTGAACGGTTTATACATATCTATGGTATGGTTGGGTTGGTATATCATCAGAAGACTTCCTATGAAATTCTGTGTTGAAAGACACTATATAACAATTCACTTTAAAATGGGAAGAATATCTCCATAAGAATGACAACAACAAAAAAAATCCAACAGTTTTATCACTCAGAAACGTAAGTAAAGAAATATTGTTTTGAGGTAGAGACGACTGTATGCAAGGTCTGGTCAACAATAGTATCTCTAATATATACAAAATATGACAAGATTAGTGACTTACATGTAATCAGACAGCACAGAAAACTGCAGTCCTGTCAGACAATTTAACAATAAGCACATTAAATGCAGAAAGAACTTTACTAAAAATAAGGTAAGGGTGGAGGAGGAAAAGCTTCAAAATTGTGAAGGGTAAATATGTCACCGATTATGGTTTGATACAGATTTCACAAAATTAACAAAATATGTTTACCTGTTCACATTTTCACTTTCCCAAAGTCGATAAAAATGCTTTGTGTGTCCGTGAGAAATGTTTTATGGAATAAAACGGTAAGGGAGATTAAAAGAGGAAAATTTCTGGTTTATTAACAACACAGCTGCAGTTAATAAAATTGGAACCTGAAGTAGTCATTGTATTAATTAATGTGCATGAGAGGGAATTTATTAGTGTCCAAAATTATTTCATTTAGCAAATTAAACATTCTTATTAGACTGCTTAACTTGGAAGATGTAGACAAAACTGCATAAACATTTAAAATGTCACAAAAATACAGTTAAGTGTCAACAACTGAGTGTATTGAAAGAATAAAATGTGATGGAGCAGGAAAAATTGTTTAGAGCAATAATGAAGGAATATGTTAATTTGAAAAAGATTCAAAACATGTGAAAGAAATTAGTAACCATCACTGCATTGTTGTTGTTGTTGTTGTTGTTGTTGTTGTCATCGTCTTCATTCTGAAGACTGGTTTGATGCAGCTCTCCATGGTACTCTATCCTGTACGAGCCTCTTCATCCCTGAACAACTATGGCAATCTACATTCTTCGGAATCTGTTTCCTGTATACATCTCTTGTCTCCCTCTACAATTTTTTACTCGCACATTTCCCTCCAATACTAAACTGGTGGTCCTTTGATGTCTCAGAAAGTGTCCAATTCTCCAATCCCTTCTTTTGGTCAAATTGTGCCACAAATTTCTTGTCTTTCCAGTTCTATTCAGTACCTCGTCATTAGTTACACGATCAATCCATATAATCTTAAAAATTCGTCTGTAGCACTACATTTTGGAAGCTTCTGTTCTCCTTTTTTCTACACTGTTTATCAGCCATGTTTCCAAACAGATACCTTCAGCAGAAACTTCCTAATATTTAAATCTGTGTTCAGCATTAACAAATTTCTGTTCTTCAGCAATGCAATTCTTGCCGTTGTCAGTCTACATTTTATATCCTCTCAACATCAGCCATCATCAGTTATTTTGCTCTCCAAATTGCAAAACTTGCAGAATACTTTAAGTATCTTGTTTCCTAATCTAATTCCCTTAGTATCGCCTGATTTAACTCATCTACATTCAATTACCCTTGTTTTGATTTTGTTGGTGTTCATCTTATATCCTCCTTTCAAGACACTTTCCATTCCAGTCAACTGCTCTTCCAAGTCCTTTACTGTCTCTGACAGAATTACAATGTTGTTGATAAACCTCAAAGTTTTTATTTCTTCTCCCTGAACTTTAATTCCTATTCCAAATTTTTCATTGGGGGTCCTTTACTGCTTGTTCAATGTACAGACTGAATAACATTCATCACTTCCTTCACAACCACTGCTTCCCTTTCATACCCCTCGGCTCTATATAACTGCCGTCTGATTCCTGTACAAGTTGTAAATAGTCTTTTGCTCCCTGTATCTTCTCCCCTGCTACCTTCAGACTTCAAAGAGAGTATTTCAGTCAACATTGTCAAAAGCTTTCTCTAATGCTAAAAACACAGGTTTGCCTTTCCTTGACCAAACTTCTAAGATAAGCCATAGGATCAGGATTGCCTTATGTGTTTCTACAGTTCTCCGGAATCCAAACTGATCTTCCCCAAGGTTGGCTTCCACTAGTTTTTCCATTCTTCTGTAAAAAATTCATGGTAGTGTTTTACAGCCATGTTTAGTCAACTGACAGTTTGGTAATTCTTACATCTGTCAGCACCTGCTTTCTTTGTAATTGGAGTTATTACATTCTTCTTAAAGTCTAGAGTATTTTGCCTGTCTTATATATGTTGTACATCAGATGGAATAGTTTTGTCGTGGCTGGATCTCACAAGACTATCAGTAGCTGTGACAGAATATCATCTATATCCAGGGCCCTGTTTCAACATAAATCTATCAGAGCTCTATCAAATTCTTCTCACAGTATCATCATATCTCCTATCTCATCTTCATCTATATTGCAAGGATTCATTTATACATTGCCTCATTGTGATCTTCAGGTCTGTGAGCCTCTGAATTGTTAATAATTCTTCTTGTCTGCAGAATAACTTAATTTTTACTAAACACCAGGACTTGGAAACTCTGATCTTTTAAGGCTTTTATTTAACCTTTAAATAAAATGCATATTAGATGATAAGTATCTTATTACAGCAGACCTTCTGGGTAATGAATATTTATTGGTATAAACTTCTGGTCATTGGTATCCCCTTGACAGCGTAGCTGGTGCAGAAGACTCTTTGCCGCCTTTGACTACTTTGCCTGTCAAGACTCCAAGTACGACTTCATCTCTCTTGGAACAGCACAGAGACCAGGTGGAATACCTTGTGCAAATAATAATATACACAATAAAGACTGTTCATTTATGTTAAAAATCAGTACGAGATTTCACGTCTGCGCAACAAAATTATTTATTTCTAATCTTAGGCTACAAGATATCTGAAAAATCTTGTACCCTCACAACATCCTCCTTCCTTTCTATAATATTGCCTTTCAGAACATCTCCCTTTTATAGACCTTCTATACACTCCTTCCATCTTTCAGTTTTCCCTTCTTTGCTTAGGACTGGGTTTCCATCTGAGCCCTTGACATTCATATAGCTGATTCTCTTTTCCCCAAAGGCAGTATCTATCTTTCCCCCAGTGAAATATGCTTCTAAATCCTTACATTTGTCCTCTGGCCATTCCTGCTTAGCGATTTTGCACTTGCTGTCAATTTCATTTTTTACACATTTGTGTTCCCTTTTGGCTGCTTCATTTGCTGCATTTTTCAAATTTCTTCTGCCATCAATTACATTCAATATGTCTTGTGTTATCCAAGGATTTCTACTATGCCTTGTCTTTTTTACCTATCTGATCCCCTGCTGCCTCCACTATTTCATCTCTTAAAGCTATCCATTCATCTTCTACTGTACTCCTTTCTCATGTTCTAGCCAACTGTTGCCTAATGCTCCCTCTGAAACTCTCAACGACCTCTGGGTCTTTCAGCTTATTGTAAAACATAAAACTTATCCAGGTGCCATTTCCTTCATTTCCTACCTTTTTCCACTTTCTTCACATTTAATCTACTGCAGTAATCAATAAATTGTGGTCAGAGTCCACATCTGCCCCTGGAAATGTCTTACAGTTTAAAATCTGGTTCCTAAATCTCTGTCATACCATTATATAATCAATCTGACAACTTCTGGTGTCTCCAGATCTCTTCCATGTATACAACCTAGTTTTAATGATTCTTAAACAGAGTTTAGTGACTGTTAAATTATGCTCTGTGCTAAATTCTGCCACGTGGTTTCCTCTTTCATCCTTTTCCCCCAGTCCATATTCACCTGCTATTGAATTCCAGTCCCATACACAATTAAATTTTCATCTCCTTTATCTGCCTGAATAATTTCTTTTATCTCATCATACATTCCTTCAATCTCTTCATCATCTGCAGAGCTGGTAGGCATATAAACTTATATTACTGTGGTAGGTGTGGCCTTTGTGCACAATAATGTGTTCATTATGCTGTTCATAGTAGCTTACTTGCATTCCTATTTTCTTATTCATTATTAAAGGAGCCCTTGCATTACCCCTATCTGACTCTGTATACATAACCCTGTCTTCACCTGACTAGATGTCCTGCTCCTCCTGCCACCAAACTTCACTAGTTCCCACTATATCTAACTTCAACCCACCCATTTCCCTTTTTAAATTTTCTAACTTACCAGCCAAATTATGGGATCTAACATTCCATGCTCTTGATGATGACATCCTCCTGAGTAGACCCCACCTGGAGATCCAAATGGGGGACTATTTTACCTCCGGAATATTTTACCCGAGAGGACACCATCGTCATTTGATCATACAGTAGAGTGGCATGTCCTTGGGAAAAATTACACTGTAGTTTCCCATTACTTTCAGCAGTACCAATACAGCCAGATCAGTCAATCATTCAGACTGTTGCCCCTGCAATTACTGAAAAGGCTACTGCCCTCTTCAAGAACCACACATATGTCTGGTCCCTCAACAGATACCTCTCCATTGTTGCTGCACCTACAGTACAGCTATCTGCATCACGGAGGAATGCAAGTGACCCCACCGATAGCAAGGTCCATAGTTGATGATATCAACATGGGTTATGGCATTTCTTCTACTGTAAGTAATGCCTGTGATGGATCAATAACTGTGCCACCACTCATTTCCACCAAGAGCACTAGGACACGATATTACACACTAAGAATTATGGCACTGTTTGCCCTAAGATTTTTGATAATTAAGACCTAAAGAAAAGTTGAATGTATAGTACATCTAAGCTCTACAGATCACTATCAAGTTCATGTTAACGGGTTAGTATCCTATTTTTCTGTTCATCAATGGAATGTGAGATGTATGTTCTAATAAAAATATTTGTATGTTATTAGTATTCAAATTAATATACTTAGATGAATATGTGCTTAGCTTGTAGATGAACATGTGTTGGTACTTAAACAGAATCAGTTCAAATATCACACATTGAATGTCAATGAATATTGTGCGAAAGAGATCTTTGTATGCTGTACCCCAACTTCCAACACAAATTTCAAGTGCAAAAGTTAACAAAGAATACAATACACAAACTACCAATGTATTTTGTATTTGAAATAGTCAATCAACTGGACATCAGGTCTACATGTCATTAACACAATTACATCAAATGACAAGCTTTAAAACACTGTTTTGAGGTCTTCCATACTCAACTATCATTCTAGCCGATATGTATTGAATCTGATTTCAAAGAAACCAGTAGAGCATTTGAATACAATGTCAATAGGTTAAAGATAAAACAACTGATACACACATAGAGCTGGCCGGGCTGGCTGAGTGGTTCTAGGTGCTACAGTCTGGAAGCGCACGACCGCTACGGTCGCAAGTTCGAATCCTGCCTCGGGCATGGATGTGTGTGATGACCTTACATTAGTTAGGTTTAAGTAGTTCTAAGTTCTAGGGAACTGATGACCTCAGAAGTTAAGTCCCATAGTACTCAGAGCCATTTGAACCAACACACATAGAGTAAGAAAAACACACACTTAATCTTATTTTCATTATATCTTTCACAGCAAGGATAGCAAAGTTTATTTAACATATCTCTTCTAGAGTACATCTGCACTGATATCCAACAGTTCACTGATGTAAATACAATACCCACAAATGTCAACTATCACAAAGGAGGTATGGAATGTACTTTTCAGAATTTATAGTCTCAAAGGATAAATATATTTTAATGGCATCATTTCTCTTCCAGCTATATTTAGAACTAGCTCTGGGCATCTCCAGGAAAAAAATGCACTAGTGTGGATATAGCTGTACTATTAGCAGGTTGCAAACTGTACGCTCTACTTTTTGTCAATGTGTAGGTAATTTTATCTGGATGTATAGAAAGTAGAAGTTATATGCTTGGAAAGCTAGAGAAAATGACACTAGTGCATTATTAGCAATATGAAGAGCTGTAGCCGTTACAGAGCAGAAAATGTGTTGAAAATAAGGCAACATAAAAGTGTACTAACATACGTAATGGAGTTCTGAGAAGCAGTGACTTATCTAGGATAGATTGTTTGCAAAATGAAACAACAAAATGTGTGGGTAAAGGAGTTATTACTCTGTTCACTCATAAATAGAGAGGAAAAACAAATACCTAAAAGCCTCTGTAAAAGGCCTAATTTCTCTCATCTTATCTTGGTGGTCTTCCTATGTGAAATGTATGTTGGTGACAGAACAACTGACCTGCAGTCGGCCTCAAACACCAGATCCCTAAATCCCTACAATAGTGCCTCATGATAAGAACATCGTCTTCCCCCCAGGGATTCCCATTTTAGTTCACAAAGCATTTCTAAATACTTGCACACTGATCAAACATACCGGCAACAAATCTAGCAGCGTGCCTTTGAATTGGTTCAATATCTTCATTTAATCCAACCTGTTGGGGATGTACATCTACATTTATATGAATACTCCACAAACCATTATACGCTGCACAGTGGAGGGTACCTTGTACCATTAACAGGTATTTCCTCTGCTACTCCACTCAAAATAGTGTGAGAGAAAAACACCTGTCTAAGAGCCACCAATGAGACCTAATTAATCACATCTTACTTTCATGGTCCTTATGCAGAATGTATGTTGATCTTTCTGCAGTAGGCCTCAAATGCTGGTTCTCTGAATTTCCCCCAAGAGTGCCTCACAAAAAGAGAATTGTCTTCCCTACAGGGATTCCCATCTGAGTTCATGAAGCATCTTTGTAATAAATGAATGGTGACTGAACATGTCAGTAACAAATCTAGCAGCATGCCTCTGAATTGCTTCAACATCTTCCTTTAATCTGACCTGGTGGGGATTCCAACCAGCTGAACAGTACTCAAGAATGGGTTGCAGTAGCCTTCTATATGTGATCTACTTTACAGATAAACTACCTTTTCCCAAAATTCTCCCAATAACATGAAGTTGAGTGTCAGCTTCCCTACTACCAACCTGACCTGCTCATTCCATGTTATATCACTTTGCAGTGTTATGTCAACATATTTAATTGCTGTGACTGTGTGAAACAGCTCCCTGGTAATGTATTTGAGTGTTACAGGATTTTTTTCCAACTTATTTCCTTTAACTTACATTTTTCTACATTTAGAGGAAGATGACATTCACCACATATAGACTTCTCTTGAATGATTCTACAAATGGTGCGGTGGAATCGGGTAACTGGTAAAAACATCTCATAATTAACTTCAGTTCACTTAAGCCTGCTACTTGTGTCCAGATAACTTCACAGTCAGACTAAATTTTAACCTCAGTATACACAACATTTTTGTCAACAACAATGAACAGTCTCTCTCCTAGAAGTTTGTGCATGTGCATGCACACCTACTTTGTCTGCAATCTGATTTTGCTCTACATCAATTGGTAAGTGTTCTTCAGAAGACCTCAAAGTACTGGCAAGCCTAAGAAACACCCACATCCATTACACATGTACTGTGCTACCCCAGTATCTGTTTCCTTTGTATAGCGTTCTTCTGATCTAGCAAGGGGAGTCCTGGAGTCCTACAACCCCCCCCCCCCCCCCCGCCCACCACCTCACAATGTAATGTAGGTCCAGAAATCTGCAGCCATGACTGTCACAGAATCAATTGAGCTTCTCGCTGAGCCCTTCCACCCGGCTGCATATGAAAGAACCCTCACATACTCTGGGTACAATGCTGCAAATTGTAAGCTTTGCTTGCGCTCCATAAGTGAGGCCACCAGTCATCACTTCTGCCAACTACCTGTAGGAACTGAAGATGGCCTCTGAACCTGAATGACAGGCATCATTGGTGCTGACAAGAGCAATAACTCACAGACTACTGAACCCTGCACTCCGGACAGCTGCATGTGGCACCACTTCCACATCTCAGATAAAGTCCTTGGCAGATACACCGAATGCACCTTGGAATTCTTTCTGGTCATGGGCCCCACTTCCCTAATTGGATCCATAACATGCTTAACATTGGTGTTCCCGATAATTATTGAACCCTTTCTCCTGAGTCCCTGCTTGGATCCTGCTGAAGGAGTGGCCACCTGTTCATCACAGAATGAATGGGCAAGGCCAAATGACAAGTCCCCACATTGACTCTATGCCTCGAGTGACATGACCCCATAGCAACCTGCTACTCATCCCGCAGTGAGCGTGGATCCCCTGCATTGGGGTCTGCAGCTCGTGGTCGTGCGGTAGCGTTCTCGCTTCCCATGCCTGGGTTCCCGGGTTCGATTCCCGGCGGGGTCAGGGATTTTCTCTGCCTCGATATGACTGGGTGTTGTGTGCTGTCCTTAGGTTAGTTAGGTTTAAGTAGTTCTAAGTTCTAGGGGACTGATGACCATAGATGTTAAGTCCCATAGTGCTCAGAGCCAGAGCCCCTGCATTGGGTACACTGGAAGATGCCTCGACAGCAGAGCTCTTGGGCAAAACGAGCGACGTCTGAGGTATGCCAAGTGAGGTGCCAGGTGCTCTGCCATTGCTACAGCCTGTGGTTGAACCCAGCAGATAGTTGACTGTTTCCATAAGCATCTTCTGCTGTCCGCAAACTGTGTCTGCATACAGTCAATCCATCCTACTACTACTAACTGAAAACTGAACCATGAAAACAAACAGAAAAAGCTAAATACATGACTTGTTAGTTTCCTGGAATTTCATCAATGGAAGCTGGAAGCAGACTGCAGTGCCCGCACAGCACTAACTGAAAAATTTGAAAGCTGTGGCATATGTAAAAGCACTCCGTCTTCAGGCCACAAGTGGCCCATCGGGACCATCCAACTGCCGTGTTATCCTCAGGTGAGGATGTAGACAGGAGGGATGTGTGGTCAGCACACCGCTCTCCCGGTTGTTAAGATGGTTATCTTTGACCGGAGCCGCTACTATTCAGTCGAGTAGCTCCTCAATTGGCATCACGAGGCTGAGTGCACCCCAAAAAATGGCAACAGTGCATGGCAGCCTGGATGGTCACCCATCCAAGTGCTGGCCACGCCCAATAGTGCTTAACTTCGGTGATCTCACGGGAACCGGTGTATCCACTGCGGCAAGGCCATTGCCTGTGGCATATGTAGACATGCAGGGAAATAGACAAAATCGTGTCAGTAACAGAAAGCAGTATGTGACAGCAGAATCTGGATCCAGACTTGAAATCAGGGATATTGCATATGGTGTATCACAAGGATTTTTACTTCAACCTCTTCTGTGTCACTGACACTTGCATGCAACATTTAAGGACAAAAGTAAGTTTCACATTGTGTGTCACTGGCAAGTCACGTAACTTGATGAAATTTAGACCACATGTAGAAAGAACTGCTACTGTATAGCACAGAAGATAACAAAAAGAACTATGCAATCAGATGAACAGAAATGAAACATTTATTCAAAGTCAACAATTACACTGAAGACATCACAATTCATGATGGTTCCCATGACATTACAAATAGTTCTTAATAGTGTGTGTGATCAAAGTGGATGGTAATGCCTGCTGTGCAATGCAGTCCCATGCTGGCCACAAGATTGGCAAAGAGTGATTGTGGTAGCACATTCCATTCCCCACCAGTGAAGCTGACAACTGCTCGGTGGTCATTGGTAAATGTGGACATGCTGCAGTACATCTCCCCAATGCACCCCACACAAGCTTGATGGGATTTAATTTGGCAAAAGGGGGGAGGGAACAGAATGGGAAGGCCAGTCTATTTGCCAAATATCCTTTCCTTCCATGATCTCCTCCATCTGTGCTGTTTGACACAGTTACACATTGTCATCCATAAGACTGAAGAGAGGGCCAAACACACCTCCAACAAGATGCACATGGGAAGGAGTACAATGTCGCACAAACAATGAGTAGTGAGTGTACCGCATTCAAAGATTTGTAGGTCGATACACCCATGCAACATAATGCCTTCCTACATCATAACACTGGGACCACCAAAATAATCATGTTCAACAATGTTCCTGGATGTATTATTTGTTCCCACATCCTGACATATGAGGATATGTCCAATACAGAGGATATATGGTGAATGGACTGCCCTTCCTGTTCCTGCAGTTTAAATTCCATCGAGCACATGTGGGCTGTGCTGTGACACTGCAGCACATTTACATGCACCAACAATTACATGGCATTTGTCATCCACAATGGTAGAGGAATGAAATTCCCTACCCCAAGAACTTCTTGTCAACCTTGTGACCAGTATGGGAGCTTGCTGCAGAGCATTTACTGCCATCCATGGTGACCACACAACTTATTAAGAATAATGCCTTGTCTTTTGTAATGTCCAGGGAACCACTGGAATCATGGTTACTTTAGTGTTGTTATTGTCTTTGAATAAAAGAGACATTTCAGTCTGTCTCACTGCATAGTTACCCAATGCACTATATTGTAGCAGTTCTTTCTATGTACGGTCCAAGATTCATTGTGTTACAGTGACTTGGCAGCGACACTTCATGCAGAAGTTACTTTCATTCTTAACTTTTGCACACCAGTGTATTCATTAAGAATATTGAAGTCAGTGAGAAGGATAAAAAAATACTGTATACTGATGAGACAATAGTGAGTGTGGAATAAAATCTGGAAACACTGGAAATAAGTGTGTTTCTGTCAGTAAATAACATAGTATCGCGGCTCACACAGAATGACTTAATTATAAATCTAAAAAATACAGTGTTC
Source organism: Schistocerca cancellata (assembly GCF_023864275.1). NCBI lineage: Eukaryota > Metazoa > Arthropoda > Insecta > Orthoptera > Acrididae > Schistocerca > Schistocerca cancellata. Next base: position 740,909,270 of record NC_064626.1, read on the forward strand.
TTGGTATTCATGAAGAAAGAAACGGATCTATAACATTTTTTGAATTAACAATTGTCAATAAGCTCGAATGGAGACAACATATGAACAATATCAGCAATAAATCAAGCACTGTAATATTTATTATGAAATAGCTTGCACATTATGCTAACAAACAACTTCTGTGTGCCATACACCATGCTCTACTTGAACCATACATACAATATGGTATTACTGTCTGTGGTAACTCTAGCAGCAATAATATAAAAAAAAATTTGTATTTCATTCTGAAATAAAAGAAAAAAAATTGACTCGTACAGAAATGCCTTCCATAACCTAAAAATATTGACAGTGCATCCATGTACAATTACAAAACACTAATTTCAAGGCATCACATTATTAGAAAAAGAATGTTCATTCATATGAGACAAGAAATAAAGACAAGCTGAGAAGTATACCAAACAGGCTGGGCACTGCTGAAAAAGGCCCTTGATACTTGATGTAGAACTGGTAAAGCATCTTCCTAAGAGTCTGTAGAACAAAATGGATGAAATGACAGTCCAGAAACTTCTGAAGGAATATTTAATGGAAAAAATAATTTTATAGTGTAGACGCATATACAGTATGTGTAAAGAATGAGGGGTTATAAATCCATAAATCAGTTTTGGTAAATAAAAAGTTTCTAGTGCAGCTCACAGGTATTATTTTAATAAATAAAAAATTTCTGTTATTACCTGTATGTATGTATCGTGATCACTTGAATACATTGTAGCATGTAATAACTTTAAGGCCCAATAGTACCTGTGAGAAAAATGTATACAGCATTACTATCATTATTGCCACCTTGATGTTTTATATTGTAATTTTTAGGCTAAAAATTTTAAGATATTACATTAAGTTGACTTGTCCTATATTACAAGTACACACTCTGTACATAATGTAATCAGATGGGATGAAATAAAAAGCAACCAGTCAGTGAGCCATCTAGTTACTGTCACAATCAATTACGGTCAGTGACATGTTGATCAAATTATTTGCCAAATAATTAGATTGGTCCCTGTTCCCATGTAACAGACATTGTCAAAAATGGTAAAATGATAGTAAATGAAATTAATAAATGAAGGAAAATTTCAACTTCTTCCAAGATATAAACAACCTATGGTGGACAAAGAGGTTTTCACCCCCAGAAAATGTATTGGATGGTGTGAACTTCAATATCAGGAAGCAGAAGCCACGTCATATTCAGCAGAAGTTAGGTCACCCCTATAAGAAGTCACATCACCAACAGCAAAAGATCCAAGACTGGCAGCAGAACATCTTTTATGTGCAGCAGAAAACCCATCCCCTACTGTAGCAGCTGCAGTGAATATTAGAATGCAGCCAAAAGAAATATCCACAGAGCTCTGAAAACAGTAGTACTCAAGGATTTTTCTACCCTACTCCAAAATAGGATCAGATATGACACAGCAAAGTGCAAGTTGAAATGTTTGCTGTCTCTGTTCTAGAGGTTTTCATATTTTAAGCTCTTACACACAGAGTCTGAGAAATAAACCTTTTCCCTTAAATCTGCATTTAATTTTACTACATAAATTTTACTAAAAATGTGGTACAGAACACTGGTGCAGAAACTTTTGGACTAGATACTGTTAACTTTAGACATTGTAATTTGTCTAGTCAGTTCTGCAGGAAGGAAGCCAAAAGTGGAAGGGTTCGTGTTTTTGGTAAATCTATTGTTGAATATAAAATACGGTGTAAGATAGAAGCAATTGGTATTGAAAAGGATTTTGAAGAGGCTGCTGTTCAGTTCCACAGGAAAAAGAGTAAAGTAATAACCATAGCAGTCAATACAGTAGATTATCTGGTGGTGGTGGTGGTGCTGCTGGTGGTGGTGGTAGTACAAAAATAACATAATGCATATTTACAGGCATTTACATAGTTATAAGTCTAGTTTGACAAGGATGGAACAGGTACTTGGCTGTAGTAAAATAGGAACCATACTGGTATTTGATTTGTGTAATTTAGGGAAATGACTGAAAAATAAATCAGGACAGCTGGATGAAGACTCAGCTCATTTGGTTTACCTTAGTGTACAACAGTTCTGCAAAGACGTTAGTAAGTAATGTTAAAGGCTACTACTACACTGTTAATTCATTTCTCATTCACAATCACTGCACACACTAAATTCTATGCACACATTATGACATAATATAAGGCAGTTATGAGTTTTGTTTCCTTGGATGATGACCTCCCTTAGTATTTCTCAGGATTATCACAGGCACTGGGTCTGTGAAGTACAGAAATATGCAAACTATGAATTATTAACCATCAGCACTTTATTTCCATAGGAACGTTTCTAATAATGCACTCACTGCACCAACTAGTCATAACTGTGTCTGATGTCAAACCACAAATAAATATGGATTTGTCAAGATTCCATTGTGAGCCAAAAAAAGACATAAATTCTGCATTGAAACCATGTAAGTTGGAAACAGTTCTGTTCATGCAGGTGGCCAGTGACGCAGCACGACTACTCTGTAAATGGATGCACTCTGCAACCAGCATACACTGACACCACAATTCGTTAGCATTACACATAGTGACTGCTTGCCCTCGTTCTCGCATGAGGCAGCTGTGTCCAAGCCTGTAACCCTTACATCACACCCCCCAAGCATGATGAGCTACCATAAGTGGCTCAAGACGACCACATAAGTATCATGAATCTGTTTTGCCAGTTGTGGCATCAGACAACATTGCAACATTTATCTCATCTGCAGAGACAAGAACAACTGGTAGTGATGAACGTGCTTTTAAAATCACAACTTGGTACATGGCATATGCTGTAGACACAAGAAAAATTAATAAAATTAAGACAAAAACAATACTGACAATGAAGTAAGGGTTAACATTACTCAATAATTCAAAAGACTCAATCCTATTTGTTGAGCAAATGAAATTTAACTCATTGTTAGTAGTCATTGTATTTCCTTGGATATCCATAATTAAGTCATTATCCTTGGAAAAACTGGACAGAGAATGGTTTGCATATGATAGTATGTACGATCTGTTATAGTAAACTGGCAACATTCTCATTAATGGGAGCTTTCCAGCTGCATGAAAAGTAGTTGGCAGTACAGAATGTGTATCAAACAAATCACATGATAAATCACAGTGAGTGGCATTTAAAATTAATCCACTACCATTTAATATGAATGTGAAAGGTTGATCTGGCATACCAGAAGCTGTATATCTAAATCTGACATAGAGAGTTGAATTGGAAGGGTAAATTATACCTTCAGAACGCCTTTTAAGAAATGGCTGTTAAAGATGCATTAAATTCTTAGGGCAGTCATCTATCATAAAAAATTCTTTTTTACAGTTGTGTTTGCCAAATCGGGGCAAATTAGCTTATGACTACATTTGCATATATGCAGACCTTGCTCATTCAGAGATAGAAAATGTCTTCAGTCCTTGTTGATGAGCAAATAATCCTTTAGCTGATATATGACATGAAGGCCTGCTTGTTGTCACATGACAGGTAACTGCATATCTTATACATTTCAAAATTATCCTTTGATGTACAATGAGCATAGGAACAATAACAGTTAGTTAATCTTCATTCATTAAAAAGTTCGTTGTAGTGTGGTCTAATGCACTGCTTTCCGGGCGGGAAGGCCGTGGGGTGAGTGGTCTGCTGTAGCCTGTTGTGGGGTTGTAAACCACTGAGGACTACAGCGGGGACAGAGCCTCTCCATCGTATCTAGGTCCCCAGTTCCATACAATACTACTACTACTGCTACTGCTACTACTACTATAACCTTAATGGAACACATTGTTATAGCAAAAATTAAAAATACAGTAAACATGATTAATTAGTTCTGAACATTAGACATAAACAAAGAACTTAATACAAATGGGTCTCTTGTGGTAACCTGTGGAATAAGATTTAGTTACACTTGCGTACTTTATCTAATAGCTGCAATCCATGTATGCACAGCACTTTCACACACGCACCTGGCTGAGAAATAAACTCACATTATGCACATCTACAATGATTCTAGAGATGTCTGGGACTGGATTGTTCAATATATGGAGACACTTTGGCCTCGAAGTCCGGGCTGCGATCTCAAGCAACTCATTTCCTGGATTTAGAAACAGCCAGTTGGCTCTTCGGTCAGCCCTTGTCGTTGTCTTGTGATGCTACAGGAAGTCTACCCAGATATGGTTTTACTCGATTGACAACAATGACACTTGAACAAAAAGGCAATTGGATCTTAAGAGTGACTGGTGACAACACCTCCAAGATCTGATATCTTCCTTTCCAAAACTTTTTGATCTGACTCTTCTTCAACAGTATATTGCTCATGTAGACAAGATCTCTGACTCGATACTGTAGTGTGACTGTTTACCAATGTTACCAAGACAAATGTGTTTCTGATATTTCATTACTTTACATTATTATTTGCTAATGGAATTTTTTCCGTTGGTGTATTTCAAATGTAATCTTTTCGATTAATTCCCCATCTAAATGGGAATTTCATCTAAAACCTACATTATCAAGATATGCATTACTACTTCATTATGTTATAAGTTACAATTAACTAATCAGTTTTCTTCAGATGTAACAAACAAGGTATGCAGTTAAACATTGTCTTCTGCTTAATATAACCACCTCCGCTAGGACCTTGCCTAGTACAGCGGTGCGGGTCTCCTGCATCGTCCCCATGCTCTGCCAAGGAGTATGGGACTTCAACATCATCATCTGCTTAATGTGGCAACATCACGGATAGTAATGTGACCTATGTTCGACGTCAGCTTGCAGCAATCACTCACAAACGGCAAGTGGCAGCGCTACCAGTGGAAGTTTTATGAAGGTATCGGGGTGGGGGATGCGGAAAACAGTACAGTCATTGTCGTAATGTGGAGGAGAGATTCTGACATCCAAAAAGACATGATCGTTGGCATTCAGGCGAAGTGTGGAAGCATTTTCGAAACGACTAAGTTTGTAAACTATTCGCCAGCTGCCGTGGCTAACGTATACAATGCACGCAAAATGGTGCTTTCCAAAAAGGCACCGAGATAACTGTGGTGCACCAAAGGCCATATAAACACATCAAAAAAGTTTTTCTTTGACATAGACGTTGTTGTGGGTATTGTATCACAGACACAGTCCCTTTGACTGTTCAGAGATGTCACTAAACCTTCCCAAAGACGTAATCAACCATGCATGAGCAGCGCCTATTAGACAGAGGGGATCCGACAGCCGACCAGTTGCAGTGATTCCACCAGGAAGGAGGTACACGGCTCTGTTGTCTGTAGTTCAACCATGCCTAGACGGTCAATACCGCGGTTAGATCACGCCCAGATTGTTACTTTGTGCCAGGAAGTGCTCTTCACAAGGGAAGTGTCCAGGCGTCTCGGAGTGAACCAAAGCGACTTCGTTCGGACTTGGAGGAGATACAGAAAGACAGGAATTGTCGAAGACATGCCTCGATCAGACCGCACAAGGGCTACTACTGCAGTGGATGACCACTACCTACAGATTATGGCTCGGAGAAACCATGAGAGCAACGCCACTATGTTGAATAATGCTTTTCGTGCAGCCACAGGACGTCGTGTTACGACTCAAACTGTGCGCAGTAGGCTGCATAATGCGCAACTTCACTCCCGACGTCCATAGTGAGGTCCATCCTTGCAACCACGACGCCATGCAGCGCAGTACTGATGGACCCAACAACATGCCTTCAACCAGACAATCGTCAGAGACTTGTTTGGAGGCAGCCTTGTCAAGCTGAACGCCTTAGACACACTGTCCAACATGTGCAGCAAGGTGGTGGTTCCCCGCTGTTTTCGGCTGGCATTATGTGGGGCCGAATACGCCGCTGGAGGTCATGGAAGGCGCCGTAATGGCTAATCGATTCATGAATGCCATCCTCCGACCAATAGTGCAATTATATCGGCAGCATATTGGCGACGCATTCGTCTTCATTGACGACAATTCGCGCCCCCTCCCCCTCGTGCACATCCTGTGAATGACTTCCATCAGGGTCCGCAGCTTGTGGTCATGCGGTAGCGTTCTCGCTTCCCATGCCCGGGTTCCCGGGTTCGATTCCCGGCGGGGTCAGGGATTTTCTCTGCCTCGCGATGACTGAGTGTTGTGTGATGTCCTTAGGTTAGTTAGGTTTAAGTAGTTCTAAGCTCTAGGGGACTGATGACCATAGATGTTAAGTCCCATAGTGCTCAGAGCCATTTTTGAACTTTCTTCAGGATAACGACATCGCTCGACTACAGTGGCCAACATGTTCTCCAGACATGAACCCTATCGAACATGCTTGGGATAGATTGAAAAGGGCTGTTTGTGGACGACGTGACCTGCCAACCACTCTTGAGGGATCTACGCCAGAATCGCCGTTGAGGAGTGGGACAATATAGACCAACAGTGCCTTAATGAACTTGTGGATATTATGCCACGACGAATCATTAATGCAAGGAGACATGCTACTAGGTATTAGAGGTACTGGTGTGTACAGCAGTCTGGACCACCACCTCTGAAGGTCTCACTGTATGGTGGTACAACATGCAATGTGTGGTTTTCATGAGCAATAAAAAGGGCGGAAATGATGTTTATGTTGATCTCTATTCTAATTTTCTGTACAGGTTCCGGAACTCTCGGAAGCGAAGAGATGCAAAACTTTTTTTGATGTGTGTATAACAATGTTGAACGGCAGCCCCGTAGATGTATACAGGCGAATAGACGTGCAACTGTTGAGCGACTTACCTCCTATATGGACCAAAGGGCTTCCAATAGTGTCTTCTCAACGACCGCTGCTGCGTATGGGCTACCGCAGCAGAAGCTTGCTTCATGCGCGCATTCTGATTGCTGTTCATCAAGGATAAAGACTGGAATTTGCACGCCGATACCGCAGCTAGACGTCCACTGAGTTGCGACAGGTGGCCTTTTCAGATGAATCACGTTTAATGCTGCATTGGAGAGATGCCCGTTGGCTTGTACGGTATGAAACTTACGGAAGCAAACATCCTGCAAGCGGGAGGGAGCATTATGGCTCGGGGAATGTTTTCGTGGCATTCCGTGGGTGATCATGCCATTCTGGAAGACACCATGGATCAATACAAGTGTGCATCTATTCTTGGGGACCATGTCCACCCCTACATCCAGTCTGTTTTTCCTCGGCACGATGGCAACTACCAGCAGGACAATGCAATGTGTCACACAGCTCGCAGCGTACGTGTGTGGTTCGAAGAGCACCAGGATGAGTTTATGGTTCCCCCCCCCCCCCCCCTGGCCTCCAAAATCCCCGGATTTAACCCCATTCGAGAGTCTGTGGGACCATCCTGCTTGGATTCGGACCTAAGAGGACGTTCTTGTGTAAAGCTCATCTTGTTGTACCAGCTGATAATGTAAGTTGTACTTAAAACCCGAAAAATATAATGGTTATTTTGTCAAAAGAATTTGTGTATGTGGTCAATCCATTGTAAATCTGATACCTTTATTGTGTTAAGTAGATATGGTCCTTAACAAAGAATTTTCATTGTTAGGCGCCATCTTACAAAAATCTTTAACATTTTTCTTTTAGCTCATCTACCAGACGTGCCGTCGGTTAGGACAATTAACTTTATTTCAGATCTCACGAGACCGGAGGCAAACACTAATAATTTAACAATTTTACTTACAGTTTTTCTTTATATAACGAAATAACATCTCAGGCAGAAAAGGTCTGGTGACAGGATTCCAGTTCCATTATAGGATTTCATTTGTAGATGCTACTCTTGTTATCTTATATTGGGGAATCGAGACGAAACCACGATGTATCGACGATTACGTAACTACCGTGAGAACTGAGCTAGTTTACTGAGTGCTTATATACGTCGGGCTAAATTAAACAACGTATTACACTGTTAACAACATTCCTACAGTAGTTATTTCTCTTTTATGCTGAGCCATTGCAGTAATGTGTGTTTCTTTTTTGTATAAGTCACGGCTCATATTTTATTTTATTACATTACACTAATAGTCACAAAACAAATAAAAAAAATTATATTTTATTACATTACATCGGGTTGTGCGCGCCATGGATCTGCAACCCAGAAACCTATTGCATCTGGAGTCATAATGTATCCACATCCCAATCGGTACCTTCTAGAACCTCAACGAGTCTCTTACTGGATGTGTTGCACTGCAAAAGGTAATTACTCAGGCTTTTGACAGGTAGTCACATTAATGTCACTGGACATTGTATAAGTGAGGTATAGCCAGAGTCCTAATGGATTTATTGGCGTTTCGGGCTCTTGATTGTATTGAGGGGATTTTGTATTTACCATAATTATAACGTCATATTACAATTAAAACGGCAATACATACTTCAGGACTCTGGTTATGCCTCATTCAGTTCTATATTATCTGATGCAATACATTTATTCGTATGTTATGAAAAACACATAAGGTTTTGTGATGGAATAGTCATGTAATCTATGCCACACCATATTAAGTGGTAAAAGGAGCCTCCCTTGATGCTGTACATTGATGTCGTCAAAAGCTGCGAAGCGTAGGTATATGCTAGTCATATCCTTGAGCTTAGAGTTTTTTGAAATTATGTAATATCAACAGCGTAGAAAGAGACAGATTGCTACTTAGCATAAAGAAGTTACGTGGAGTTGTAGACAGGCACAATTTAAAGACGCATAAAGCTTTCGGCCATAGCCTTCGTCAGTAAAAGACACGCACACACACACACATACACGCGCGTGCAAGCAAGCAAGCACACCTCCCGCACACACGACCGCCAACTGCAGCAACTCGGATTGGGGTGCTATTGTGCTGCTCCCGCACACACAACCGCCAACAACAGCACCTCAATCCGAGTTGCTGCAGTTGGCGGTCGTGTGTGCGGCAGGTGTGCTTGCTTGCTTGCGCGCGCGTGTATGTGTGTGTGTGTGTGTGTGTGTGTCTGTGTGTGTGTGTTTTAAGGACGAAGGCTGTGGCCAAAAGCTTTATGTGAGTGTCTTTTAATTGTGCCTGCCTGCAACATGATGTGTCTTTTTTACGCTACATAGCAATCTGTCTTTTCCTACACTATTAATATTCCTACCTGGAGTCCCCATTGTTTAATTAACATTGGTGTAAGATTTTATTTACCCATTGTCGCGTTGACCGTCGTTGCGGGCTGCCGCCGACAGCACTCGTAACTTCCCACGGGGAGCGTCAAATGATATGTCACTTATGCGGAAAAATGTTCTTGAACTGGACCTGACTGTAGCGAGCAGAAGTCAACACTTATTCTGCTGAAATTACAATGAAATGAACACCCTTAGCTGCTTACAGGCGTTGACATACGTCAACGGGGACAGATGAAAATGTGTGCCCCGACCGGAACTCGATCCCGGGATCTCCTGCTTACATGGCAGACGCTCTACCCATCTTTTTTTTCATTTTGTTCGTTATTGATCGTTGTGTTTGGTCGTTGCGGACGTCGCAAGACATCCTGTTAAAGTTCAGTGGTTGATCCTGCCACTCAGTTTTTTTTTTTTTTTTTTTTAACAGAGGCCAACCGGCTCTCTGACCGAACACGCTGAGCTACCGTGCCGGCCTAAACACTTATTCTGCTGAAATTACAATGAAATGAACACCCTTAGCTGCTTACAGGCGTTGACATACGTCAACGGGGACAGATGAAAATGTGTGCCCCGACCGGAACTCGAACCCGGGATCTCCTGCTTACATGGCAGACGCTCTACCCATCTGAGCCACCGAGGACACAGAGGATAGTGCGACTGCAGGGATTTATCTCTGGCACGCCTCCCGCGAAACCCACATTCTCAACGTATTGTCCCGCACTACATTCGTAGTGCCCCCCGCCCATTATACTCATTACTCGCGGCGCGTTGCCGATTCCCGTAAGAGTTCGGGCACTGTTTGTGCATTCGCACAGAAGAAGAAGATGGTCAAGTGGCCGGTGAGCCTATATATATATATATATATATATATATATATATACGAAGGCATCTGTTCTTTCGGACATGTCAGATACCATCTTCGTATATATACTTATTCTGCTGTTGACGCTGTCTACCACCGGCCTGCAATGGTGCACAAATTATACATCCAAAGCCGTACCAAGGCCATACCACGCCCCTGGCTCAACTTTCCGCCCCCCACCTTGCGGGGCAAAACTGTCTTTCTGCGTTTTTCCCTACGCAAAACAAGTTTTATAATTCTGTAGGAAGGTTTCATACAGAATAAGCGCAGCAAAACCGACTGTCCTCTGATATTGGATCATTAATTTCATGAGTTAAACGTTCAGTACGGTGATCAGCTTACGATGTTTTGGCATGCAGCGCAGTTTCATCCGCCCTGTATAAGTAGTTTTTGTCAAATGACAGAATATAAACAAACTAATCCACTCGCATACAACGTAATATGCTATAACTCTTTTCGGGAAATTATTGCAACAGTCTAACCACGCCTACAAGCGAGTAACGACTCATTTGGACCGTGGATTCTAACAACGGTGGTTGAGTAAGCGGCAAGATGTAGGAATGTCGTCATTACTTCATAAAGATCTCGGAAACTTACAACAGCCTTATATAAACACTACAAGACTCTTGTGATGAAGCCCTACGTGCAAAAGAATAAATTTCTTCCGTTAACTCACTGGCGAGGAGCGCAAGCAAATCCACAATTATACGAGGAGATTTTTCATGGTGGTGAAGGATTCCCAATGCGCAGTATTAAAGTGATTCCCCTCAAATCTACTCGTCCTGCGATGTCTATGTTCATCATCAGGAGAAGAATTTCATTGGGAAGCTACAAATATGCTCTTATCTCATCGACAGAGAAAAATAAATCATATCCCGTAAAGACTAGACCAACATACATTCCACTGTACAACACCAGCTACCGTCACCAAAAAAAAAAAAATGGTTCAAATGGCTCTGAGCACTATGGGACTTAACTCATAAGGTCATAAGTCCCCTAGAACTTAGAACTACTTAAACCTAACTAACCTAAGGACATCACACACATCCATGCCCGAGGCAGGATTCGAACCTGCGACGTAGCGGTCGCGCGGTTCCAAACTGCAGTGCCTAGAACCGCTCGGCTACCCCAGCCGGCTTACCGTCACCGATATTTGGCGAAATGATACGTTACGCATGGTTTGCTGTCAGTCTGTACGATGAGAGAGAAACTTTTATGAATGTAAATCAAGTTTGTTTTTCTATAGCACTTTAACACAATAATACAACTGTAAAAAATCCGATATTTATAACATGTGCAAGATACCGAGAAAATTATTGCTCCCCTGTTTTACGATGAATGTCATCACAGCATACGGATGTCATCAACTGTAAATCAATGATAGTATCTAACTCTTTATACGAAGTTCTCGTGTATGCCTTACGAACATTTCTTGGAAATTTATTTGGAATCTCAAATTGTCCTTTGCATTTCCTTTTCACGCCTCTAATGAAAATATTAACAAATACAATATATAGAGCTTTATTTCAGTTTACATGCAGTGTAGCCAACGCGTAAAATTGTAAAGAAAAGAAAAGCTTCCGCTCACAGGGACTTGACCCCACGATCCTAGGTTTACCAATGTGTACTCTTTCCGCAGGGCCAACCGCTGCTAACTATGCTAACATTAATAAACGGCTCATGCCTTGCCCGACCTACGCCAAAAATGCTATTTTTTTCTAAACGGTTGGCCATCTCGAGATCCTGCTATCATTTCTGGCCAAGCCCTGCATATATCACAGATCTGAACGATATCGGTGTTGATGAACTGCTGTGTTCCACTCGTTGGCTGAACAGAGTATCGTTGTCTGTCCGCACGGCGACTTACAACTAGAATAATATAAAGCCAAATAAGGGTTTTTCTAGTATCCTCTTTTCTTTACACAACAGATCGTACCAACCGAAACTTGGAGACAACAAAATTACTGGATGGAGGGGCAAGTAAATTACCATATCTTTCACCTTCTTCGTTTCCTCCGGAGTCGCGTTTCCATCTAGTCCTCAGCAAAAGCGGAAGTCTTTGGTCAAATAGCACATTCGTTTCAGCACCCGCTCGCCGACCATAAAAATCCTTTATCAAAACGTCTTCAGTCTCGGGTTCGAAACTCGCCATCGCTTAAATTTTGAATAAAAATGGCGGCTGAAAATTTCCGGCATAAGATGTCACCCTCATTCTGCCAAAGGCCTTGTGAAAGACGGAGGACGAGGGGATAGAGGTTTAGTGCACTCTCTTGCTCAGCCATTATCAACGGCATGAGGATGCAGAAAGCAATGGAAACCACTGCATTAAAGACACATAATGTGTAACCACAGGACATGTGGCCTGTAACTGAAAAGTGTCATAATGATCGCACCACTGGTAAAACACTCCAGAATAGTCCCCCATTCGGACCTCCAGGAAGGGACTGTCATGGAGGAGGCGACCACGAGAAAAAGACTGAATCACCAACAAAAGGATAACGTTCTACGAGTCGGGGCGTCGAATGTCAGAAGTCTGAATGTGGTAGGGAAGCTAGGATATCTGAAGAGGGAAATACTAAGGCTCATTCTAGATATTATGGGGGTCAGTTAAGTAAAATGGAAAGAAGACAAGGATTTCTGGTCAGATGAGTAAAGAGTAATATCAACGGCAGAAGAAAATGGTGTAACGGGAGTAGGATACGTTATGAGTAGGAAGTTAGGACAGCGAGTGATTTACTGTGAACATGTAAGTGACAGGGTTGTTCTTATCAGAACGGACAGCAAACCAACACCGACAACCATAGCACAGGTATACATGCCGACGTCGCAAGCAGAAGATGAAGAGCTATAGGACGTATTTGAGGATATTAAACAGGTATCTCAGTACATAAAGGAAGATCAAAATCTAATAGCCATGGGGGACTGCAATGCGGATGTAGGAGAAAGAGAAGAAGAAAAGATTACGGGATAATATGGGCTTGATATTAGGAATTAGAGGCGAGAAAGACTAATTGACATCCGCAATAAATTTCAGCAAGTAATAGCGAATACTTTGTTCAAGAATCACAAGAGGAGGTGGTATAGTTGGAAAAGCCGGAATGTACGGAAAGATTTCAGTTAGATTACATCATAGTCAGGCAGTGACTCCGAAATGAGATGCTGGATTGTAAGGTGTACCAGGAGAAGATTCTTGTCACAAGCGATGAAGAGTAGGCTGAAGTTCAAGACACTAGTCAGGACAAATCAATACGAAAAGAAAGGAATATGATAGTACTAAGGAATGAAGAGATACGCTTGAAGTTCTCTGAGGCTATGATACTGCAATAATGAATAGCTCAGCGGGCAGATCAGCTGAACAGGAGTGGCCATCTCTAAAAAAGAACAACCATAGAAGTGGGAAAGAAAAACATAGGTACAAAGAAGATAACTGCAAAGATGCCATGGGTTACAGAAGAAATACTTCAGCTGATCGACGAAAGAAGGAAGTACAAAAATGTTCTGGGAAAATCAGAATACAGAAATACAAACCGCTTGGAATGTAATAAATTGGAAGTGCAAGGAAGCCTTGGAAAATGGCTGCATGAAGTATGTGAAGAAATCGAAAAAGAAATGATTGTCGGAAGGACAGACTCAGCGTACAGGGAAGACAAAACAACATTCGGTGACATTAAAAGCATGAGTGGTAACATCAAGAGTGCAATGGGAATTTCACTGTTAAATGCAGAGCAGAGAGCGTATAGGTAGAAAGGATACACTGAAAGTCTCTATGAGTCTGGTGCGATAGAAGAAGAAACAGGAGTCGATTTAGAAGAGATAGGGGATCCACTATTAGAACCAGGATTTAGAAGATCTTTGGAGGACTTAAGATCAAACAAGGCAGAAGGGATAGTTGGTTGTTTGGTTGTTTGGAGGAGACCAGACAGCGTGGTCATCGGTCTCAACGGATTAGGGAAGGATGGGGAAGGAAGTCGGGCGTGCCGTTTCAGAAGAACCATCCCGGCATTTGCCTGGAGTGATTTAGGGAAATCACGGAAAACCTAAATCAGGATGGCCGGACGCGGGATTGAACCGTCGTCCTCCCGAATGCGGGTCCAGTGTCTAACCACTGCGCCACCTCGCTCGGTGCAGAAGGGATAGAATACATTCTATCAGAATTTCTGAAATCATTGGGGGATGTGGCAACGAAACGACTATTCACGTTGATGTGTAGAATGTATGAGTCTGGCACACAATTCCGAAGACCGCAAGACCTGACAAGTACGGGAATTATCGCACAATCAGCTTAATAGTTCATGCATCCAAGCTGCTGACAAGAATAACACATAGAAGAATGGAAAAGAAAACTGAGTATGTGTTAGTTGACTATGAGTTTGGCTTGAGTGTTAGATGACGATCGTTTTGGCTTTAGGAAAGGTAAAGGCACCAGTGAAGCGCTTCTGATGTTACAGCTGATAATGGAAGCAAGATCAAACAAAAATCACGAGCCGTTCATAGGATTTGTCGACCTTGAAAAAGCGTTCGACAACGGAAAAATGTGCAAGATGTCTGAAATTTAGAGGAATCTAGGGGTAAACTATAGGGAGATGGTTTAAATGGCTATGGGACTTAATATCTCAGGTCATCAGTCCCCTAGAACTTAGAACTACTTAAACCTAACTAACCTAAGGTCATCACACACATCCATGCCCGAGGCAGGATTCAAACCAGCGACCGAAGCGGTCGCGCGGTTTCAGACTGAAGCGCCTAGAACCGCTCGGCCACCAACGGCCGGCCTATAGGGAGAGACGGGCAATATACAAAATGTACAAGAGCAAAGAGGTCATAATAAGACTGGAAGACCAAGAACTAAGTGCTCGGATTAAAAAGGGTATAAGAGAGAGATGTAGTCTTTCGCCACTGTTTTTAGACCGCACGGTGAACATTAATAAAACCGACAAACTGCAGGGATGGATTCCTGACTGGCAGTGGAGGAAAGTGGGTCCTATGAACATGTGTCCGCAAACGCATCGTTGCCATGGTAGACGGCACTGACGAATGACAGTCCCTCTGATCATGTGCCGTGTGCACCATGTGTGCTGCAGGCTGTGTGACTGACGCAGCGTGCTATAAGCAAAAGAACGGTCTGGTATTCATGTCGGGAACAAGCCGAAATGGTAATTGTGTCCGACCAAGCAGAAGGAAACGGTCGAGAGGCGGCAAAGCTACACCAAAACAAGTCCTTCACAGGCACCAACCACACCACACAACATTTCAAGCCCTTTTTGGGCGCTTGTGTGATCATGTGTCCTTTCACACAAACGAAAGGTACAGGGAGGCTACGGACCGTGTGTACACCATATTTGGAGGTCTAGATTATACAGGCTATTGAGACGATCCCTAATACAAGCTACAGGCAAGTGGCTTGCCATCATAGTGTAAGCCAAAGAACGATTATGCGTATCCTACATGACAACCACTATCTCTACCACCTGTAATCACATGGAGGTCACTTTGAACACTTGGTGTGACGAGGGTAAGATGCAGCTCTGCACGGTGTTCTAGGACGATGTTGCACTCACACCGTCCATTTCAGAGCATATGAAGCACTTCGGTGATCTCAGATGGCGCTTAACTCGAATGGCGGGCTGTAAGATCGGAGCTGGTCGGGAAGTCTAAAGGACAGAGATGTTGTCTGCCACGGTCGGTGTTAGTTTAGACTTTATTAGCAATGTAGGTTATTTGAACATATGGTTAAGAACAGTGTGATATTAACTATGGAAATATGCACTTCATTAATTTGTTGAAGAATGGAAATCATTTGTGTCTCTAAAGTGGAATGTAATTGTGCAGTTTCTCGTGTTCTGCCAATAAAAAGCGAGTGCCATCCTGTATAAAAAAACTGATTCGAAATTTAATTATTTCTAAAATAACAGTTCCTCATTAAGAGTTTCTTACAGCCTCACGATAACAGATCCACGACCTACGTGCTGTTTTCTGCACAAGGGACAACAACTAAAGAAGACTGCATGTTGGTGTATATTTTTGTTAGTACTTACGCATTCCATTAAAGGTGGTGGAAGCAAATAGGAAGCTCGTGTGTACTGCAGTTTAGTACAAATGAGATCAGTGACAAGTAATCTGTGGTAACACGGAGGAAGTCTAAAGGAGAGAAATACAGGGTGTACATAAAGTCTAGAAACACTTTCAATTATTTATTGCACATTAACCAAACACTGTACAGATATCATACATATCTCATTTTGCAGAGAACCCCTGAAAGTTTTTGTTTCCACGTATACCATCACAGCGTAGTTTGGTAATTTGCCAATAGTCAGCACTAGTCGCAAACATGGCGAGTTTAGGTGAGGAGCGAGCTTTCTGTGTGTTGGAGTTCAACAAAACCAAGTGTGCTACAGCTGTTCAATGGATGTTTAGAACCAAGTATGGTAAGAAGCCACCAAATGCATTGGATATGAGTGTGGTTCGCCAAAGGTAAATGATTTTTGTGCCTCGTCACGTCTAAAACTGTACAGGACATTCTTCTTCGCCGGGAGCACTGTCACTGGATATTCCTAATTGGCCATATTGCAGCAATGACTGATGCCTTGAATGCAATCAGACTCTCTGTTCATCTTTCAGCAGGATGGGTCTCAACCCTATTTTCATCGCGAAGTTCGTGGATAAGGAGCTGCCGCATCGATGGATCGGCCTTGCAACAGAAGGGGACAGCTGTTTCATAAAATAGCCTCTCCGATCAATAGATCTCACTCCATGTGACTTTTTTCTGTGGGGGGCACATTAAGGATCTGGTGTTTGTGCCGCCTCTACCAGGTGATGTAGCAGACCTACGGAAGAGATTACGAGAAGCGATTGCCACAGTTGACGATCCCATGCTGGGACGGGTATGGCAAGAGTTTGATTACCCTACTGACGTCTGCCAGGTCACTCACGGTTTGCATATTGAATGTTTGTTAAAAAAAATAAAAATAAAAATATAAATTCAGGGTTTCTCTTCAAAATGCAATATGTATGACATCTGTACAATGTTTAGTTCTTGTTCAATAAATAGTTGAAAGTGTTCCCGGTCTTGATGTACACCCCCTTTATTTTGAGGGAACGGTTTAATGTATATATTTATATCTACATATGTGTTTGTGACCGACAGGTTTACCGTTAACGATCACAAGAAGACAGTAGACATTTTATATAGGGCTGATGCCGGCATAGTACAATTTCTGAACCCCGATCAGATGTGAACAGTGGGCGCTATACGTCTCTGCAAAGCTGTATTGTACTTCTATCACACAGAGCCAATGTTTTAAGGAAGTAGTTTTTTTCATTTTACGGTTCAATAACATAAGTTTATCGTAGAGAAACTGGGAAGAAGGATGTATGTCATCTGCTTGAAATATATTTCTTACACTGGAATATTAACAGCGCTACATTCCATACGACTGATAGGTTGGAAATGCAAGCGATCTAATATTATAGCTCATTTTAAGTGCAGAACGTTGTAGCCTTAGGACTGTGTGTGTTTATGTTCTCTCTTACCAATACCTTTCAAGTACTGATCCTAGACTAGAACAATCCTTTAGAGTTGATAGCTTGATTGATTTACGTAAAAATGCATCGAATTCCATCCATCTGAAGCCCCATCACTCATAAAAATCACCCGTTTCTCGTTCTACTTAACTGTCTGCTATTACATGACGGCACTTTGAAACCTGTTACTATACATCAATAACGAGTGCTAATGTCCTCGATATGGCCACATCTTGAGAAATCTTGTGCCCTTGGATGGGTGAGGACTCAGCAAGCTCCACTCATTCATGAGACGTGGATTGTAGCAGCATAATTCTGGTCGGTTGCAGATTAAATCGGTAATGGTGCTGCAGGGCGGGTTGGTCAATAACAGTGTGAGGAGGGTCTTTCACTCTCTAATTTTACCCTAAGACAGCAAGAATGCTCTGTGACTCCCATACCCAGAGTGATTCATCATAAATTAAGCACTATGCTTCAGGTGTTAGAAATATGTAGAGCACTGTGTGATATGCTTTGATGGTGTACATGTTTGAGAATTAACAATGCATGGATGTAGTGCACAGTCATCTATCCACGTTCGCAATGATAGTCCCAAAGTGGAGAAGAGGTGTTTTAGCTATCATACTGAAATTGGGAACATGCTGTCGCATCATTGGTCAGTGTTGAAATTACTGTAAAACTGTTCGTGCTATCAACTGTGATGCTTACTATTAGAGTACATTGATGGTGTCTTTTCCATCCCTTCCATGCACTGGCACCCTGTTGGTTACAACATAATGATTGACTGACATCGCTTGTTTGAGTTGGAGAAAGAGTTTTCTTGGATGGACAACACCTTTTGGGGTAAATAGCACCGAAAGTGATTGCATACATGACTGCAATTATGATGAATCAGTTGAAATGGAACATAGAGTCATCAGCTACTTCATGACTATTACAGATGAGTTTAAATGTAGAGCTCGTGAATCACTTTCGGACTGTAGTTTGGAAACCATCCACAACATCGCGAAACTCCCCCAATTTGCTTATGTTGTAACTCTCTTTTATTTAAAATCATCCAGTGTTTGTGGCGTGTAGTAACAATATGATTATCATTGTGCGACATCTAGTTTTCTGCAAGAGGCCGTGGATCAGAACGTCTTAATGTCACTTTAGAATCTGACACAGACCTTGAAGTCCTGGAAGAAAAACAAAATGCATGGTAGTGTACAAAGCATGTTACAGCAGAAAAATAATGTTTCAAACAACGAGACAGGACCACAGGGAGCGTCTCTTGCGATTTACAGTATAGTCCGTGGGATACGATCATCCTCCTAAGGTACAGGTGATGGAACCTTAAACTGTCCTCTGCAGTGGATCAAAAGCTGTATATTTAATATGATTATGCCGCACTGGCAGCAGCAGCAGTTTGACAGGTAAATTCAGTGATGGATGGGGTGTCCCGTTAGGATTGCTAGGAGGAATGCTATTCTTGGACGCATCACAAGAACCCTCTCTCTGTGCCAAAACAACATTGCAGCTATACGTCATCGCACCAGCAACAGCGCCGAAGTGAGTTCTACATCGGACAAAATTAATGGAGATTTTATAGTTCACAATTTTTCTTTGTTGGATGGTAGGGAGTAACGATAATAGCCTGCTGGGCTGATAGATGGGAATGGACGTGGATCTGCCTCGGACTGTAGTATATGTATCTAGTTTGGAGGCACACCACAATGCGTGTATTTCCACCGAATAGTCAAAACACGGTCCTGTTGCACTAACTCAGGTTTTTCTGTTTCTATATGGGTTGCAGAAGGTGCTGGATATGGCTTTCTCTGACTTCTGCTCAGTTCTGGCTTAAATTGGAACGATCACATGTCCAAAGCTGCAGAAGTGGGAGCAGTTCCAGGATTCTTAGGGACTGACTAAAACGACGTTGGAATTTTACTGTAGCAGATAGGTTCGACAAAGGTGACCGATTTTGAGATATGAGAGTGCCACTTGTGGCCATGATCCAATGCAGGTATGTGGTTGAATGGAAGAACTTGATTCCAAATCATAGACATCATTTCTAGCGGATAGCGTAACATTAGAGATCTGAAAAGCTAGTGTATATTTCTTACGACCTCAATCAGCACACCATCTACTACTGTTTGTGATCCTTCTCAATCAGTCATAGCCTATAACTCAGTGGATATTTCGCAGAACCTCTGACATGGTATCGAGACAGAATAAGTTACACATACGGGAGAAATATCTAGCGGCGTGAGGGAGTTGCAGACAGCGGTTTCATACCAAGTTCCTTAGCCGAATCATTTTCAAAATTCAGCTATTTTATCATGAGGCTCCATCGTGGGCTACATGTAACCGGACTGCTCATCTGTTAATACACACTCCTACGATCACTGTCTCGGTATTTGTCCAGAAAAACCAATTCATTTGGAGGTAATGCCATACTTCGATTTATAAAGGCAGTATAGCTTTTAACACGGATACTTGTGTGCACCTGTAGAACCAAGACGCATATGATAGTAACATACAGTAGTTGTTGCAGTTGGGTATTTTAACTTCTGGCCGGTTACACCCCTTTCTAAGACACAGTGGTAACATCCACAAGAAAAACTTATGATACATGTCCTCCCATTGCTGATTTTCTCTCAGTATTATTTTGTATTGTCTGGAAACATTTATTGGCCAAGTATTATACTTAGTAGTAATACGGGATGTGTGATAGGTTCACCTAGAGCATCAGGCTTATAAAGTATGTCTGTGTTCCGACATGTGCAAAGGATATGACTGTGGAATATTGTGATAGCAGAGGGAAGAGTTTGTCAAGTCATAAGAATAGTACAGATATTTCTATTTCCAGAGCCACAGCCATCAGCAGGGTGTATTTACGCTACTTCGCTCATTGTCTAATGTCATTCAATTGAGACCATGATTGTAACATTTAACTATAAGTACAATGATAAAACACATATGTGACCGGTTTTATGGAAAATTCTGTCTATGTGTGCTTGGCATGCAGCGCAGGTGATGGGAATGATTCACGTTTCTCGTTAACGGCAGTGTCTGCCCGAATGGAGAGGGCTGTTGAAATGTAAGAATGTATATGACTTAACTGTGTTGTCCTCTAGACGACTGAATAGCGAACTAATACTTAGTATGTGTTGGATAGCTTTCATGATCGTGTGGAAAATTGAGAAGATTGAAAATGGAGGTTTGTTTGCGCTGGACCGTTATTCCCTCCCATGTAAATTGTTCGGTTGACTGCTTATGCACATTTCACGCCTTTATTTAGTTGAGGGAACATGGATTGTGGTGTATGCATCTAGCAGATGGAAGACACGTTTGCTGGTTCTCTAGATATGAGAAACACATTAGCTCACTTTGTAAATTACAGGGGTGATTTGCCGGCCGCGGTGGTCTAGCGGTTCTGGCGCTGCAGTCCGGAACCGCGGGACTGCTACGGTCGCAGGTTCGAATCCTGCCTCGGGCATGGGTGTGTGTGATGTCCTTAGGTTAGTTAGGTTTAAGTACTTCTAAGTTCTAGGGGACTTATGACCTAAGATGTTGAGTCCCATAGTGCTCAGAGCCATTTTTGAACAGGGGTGATTTGGAATCTGTTACATCACGGGCAACGGTATTCATGTCGTAAAAATCAGTTTCCTCTATTTGTTTCGAGGTCTCACGAAAGGTCTTCACAGACGGGATAAGTTTCTAGTTACTCAGTGGTCTACCGCACACTCCACCTTGCTAAAGTTTCGGGTTTGTAGAGAAATAATGTCAAGTCTATATCTTCCGAATTACGTTGCACGAGCGATCGGTAGGATACTGTAGTGTGCTTGATATCGAGAAGAACCGCGAAAATGGTGTAATATTATTGCAAACCACGCAGAAATACATGTGTTCTTGTAATCCCAGACTCTAGAGATTGGTGTAGAAAAGCAAGCATGCAGGTGCAGACCAGAAACAGTAACGCGTTTGTGACAAGGGGGAAACGAGCCCAAATTTGTAGAAGAGTTCTGAGAGGGACTTCGGTCCATTGAGGGTGCTCTGGTCAAGCATTGGGGGTGGATGACTTGTGATCGGCGGCTGCGGGAAAATATCTAGTGCTGTGAGGAGTACATACGGTGCTGTCTGTCTTCGCGGTATATGTACGAATGATGCAAAAGGACTGATTTTGTATGGCGCAGGATCCGAATTGTATGTTTACTACATCGACACGGTACGCAGTGATATAATGTTGGGTTGGAGATCTGTTCCACAGTATAATATGCAATCTCCAGTCCACAGTGGGAGAGCAATGTAATTCAGTAAGAGGCTTACTGTATTTGACTATATGTACAGCATGTTGTAGAGTTTAATTGTCGATGCAATATTGTGATCTGTACAAAATACAATCACAATGCTCTATTCATTCACAAGACCTCCTTTGTGCTGGGACGTAGGAGCGTCCACAAACTGATTCAAACATGATGAGGGAAAGGTATGTACGGAAAGATCTGAGAAAAAGTGTTCAAAGACAAGTTGAAGCAAACCATCCGTCTCTGCCGGGGATGCTGTCACTTATCCGCCAACGTGGCGATAGTACATCTCCAGATGTGTAGCTGTAGGATACCGAAAATTTCGGCCATTTTTTTCTCTTCTGTAAGACAGTGCTTCAAATTCTGTTTGCGTAATTGTTCTGATTTCCCCGTCTGTGCTTACAGAATGCTCTCTCTCCAAACAACAAGAATGCTTTTATGATTAACGGTGTTTTCGCAGGCGTGCAAATACTTTTAGCAGTGAGGACGTTTAATGTGTCTGAGATGTATATAGATGGCAGGATAGCAGGACGAACATTTCGCGCAATGCGTCAGCCATGCTAGGTACACATCCATGGCTAGACGTAGCTCGCACGCCCCGTTAGGAACAATGCACCCTGTTCTATTCTGTGACATCAGTATCCGCATGTATTGCATCATCAAGGGTAAACACACATGCTGTCCAGAGTCGTCTCACATATGGGGACGGCGTGAGTGCCTTGGAGTTGTGTGACATCAGTATAACATTCAAAGAACTCTAATTGTATGCCCAAAAATAGACCCAACTTTCGCCTGGTAGCTGTAGGCAGTAATGGAGTGATCGCAATGGCTCAAGCTGGCTTGCGCCCAGCGGTGTCCTCCACGTACATGTGCCCTTGGAGAGTCTGCGCTCTGCAAATAGGTCTACAGTCCGGGCGCACCAGCAACAGTGCCTAGGTGATCACGCATTTTGAGACGAATTTCTCAGGTGTCAAGTATGAAAGGGATGCCCCTGCCTCATGCTTGAGGGACCCAAATGGGTACCTGTGCGTGGCTTCGCAGCTGACGGCCATGTCACTTCGCCAGGGCTGCTTCTGTGTCAGTAGTGCATTATTTTGGCAATTGAAAAGTAGTTTACAGGTCTGTAGGCTGTGTGGTGTGACCCCAAGTGTGTCAGAGCATGTGTTTTATATCAATGTGATAAATATACTATACCTCAAAATCCTTCCCTAAATAAATTGTTGCAAAATAAATAAAGCACATTCTTTCCTTACTCTCTCCAGCAGCCCAGCGCAGGCAGAGTAATCTTCCCCTCCAGACAGCCATCTTGGGTTATGTCACAGAATGGACAGCGCCCTCTGGTGGCAGTACTATGTACTAGGACAGTTGGACTCCAGACCTTGTGGTGAACACATTGTTTCCCACCATTTCCTCTCACCCCAGACCACCATCTTGGATTACATCACAGAATGGATGACAGTGCCCCCTGGTGGCTGTATTGTTTACTAGATCAATTGGACTCTAGATCTCTTGGTGGAGACACTGTCTGCCCCCATTTCCCCCTGCAATCTTGGATTACATCACAGAACAGACGAAAGTGCCCTCTGGTAGCAGTATTCTGTAGTAGGTCAGTTGGACTACAGATCCCATGGCGAGCACGCTGTTTCCCGCCATTTTCCCCCACAATCTTGGATTATGTCATGGAATGGATGACAGTGCCTTGTGGCAGTGGTACTGTGCACTAGGTCAGTTGGACTCCGGAAAACTTGGCGACCACACTGGATGGCTGTACCGCCTCTAATTCTTTAAATAAAATAGTGCATGCAAAATAAAGACTTATGTCCAGTACAGGGCGAGACCTCTTCCCTTCATTTCCTATGAAGAGGTGGCGGTCGGATGACTTACATT
Source organism: Schistocerca cancellata (assembly GCF_023864275.1). Classification (NCBI taxonomy): domain Eukaryota; kingdom Metazoa; phylum Arthropoda; class Insecta; order Orthoptera; family Acrididae; genus Schistocerca; species Schistocerca cancellata. Next base: position 740,932,934 of record NC_064626.1, read on the forward strand.
AGTGGACGTAGTTCAAGTGCCCTTTTAAAATAAAGTACACTCTTTCCTCTCTCCAGCAGCCCAGTGTAGGTTGAGTCCTTTTCCCACCAATCCCTAGAAAGAGGTGGTGGTCGGATGACCTAGGTTACTGGAGGTGGCCCAAGTAACCTATTTTCCCGCCATTTTCTTAGGTTATTAGAGGTAGCTGTGGTGTGTTGCATGGTCCTGATGGAATTTGAACTTCCCACCAATTCTTAGGAAGAGGTGGCGGTCGGATGACTTGGATTAGTGGAGGTAGCCCAACTGCTCTTTCTTTGCCGCCATTTTTCTTATGTTAGTAGAGGCTGCATTATCCTGAAGGAATTTGAGCATCCCACTATTTTCTTGGTGAGAGGGTTAGGATAGTGGAGATAGCCCAATTGACGTATCTTCCCCCCAAAATTCAAACTTCCCACCTAAAGCTGCCATCTTGGATGACGTCATCTGATGATGTCATGGCCGCCATATTGGATAACGGTACTTTTTGCTTGTCCCAATACTAATGAGTTCAGTCTCAGAGTAGTACTGACGAACTGGTGGACAGATACCAATAAGCGGTAGTCAAGTTAAATGTGGGATTAGTGATACTTCGAATGTAGTCACAAATAACCAAAGTGAAAATGTAAATTCAAACTTTGGTGATGAATCCGAAACATAAGTTTTGTATATGTTGACGTGATACAGTAATCTCTACAATTACGTACACGCCCTAATGATGTAATGTTACCACACGCAGAGCCTGTTATGACACGAGCTGTGTGCTACTCAAGACAATTTTGTGAGTGTTCCAGGCAACTATTAATATCACCATTGTTTGCCTTGATGATGCAGCCTGTATGTGTCCTAAGGTATGTAACTAAATTTATATGTATATATGTTATATAAGTGGAATCCAAGCCCACTTTTATAGTGTTTTCTGTCGTCTCTAGATCCGATGATGACGACTTCACTTTCGCCGAAACCGGTAATCATGGAATAAAAAGAATTCCTGCGATCTTGGCTACCAGTTTATTGTTTTTCAAGCATCTAGATGGCTCCCACATGAGCACAATGTGCTCCCTACAAAAAAGGTGTGGTCTCCACTAGGCCTGGACTCCAACTGGCTTAGTTCATATCCGCGCCAGCAGAGGGCGCTCTTCTGACGTCAGATCATGGCGCTAGTACCGGTATACAAGATGACGGCACCCACTGTGTTCACTGCGAGCTCCAGAACGCCTTCGGTCCCGGGTTCAAACCCGCCACCGCTTAAATTTTGAATAAAAATCATCAGCAATGGCGGCTGAAGATTTCCGGCGTAAGATGCCACCCTCATTCTGCCAAAAGCCTTGTCAAAGAGGGAGGAGGAGAGGATAGAGGTTCAGTGCACTCTTTTGTTCAGCCATGATCAACGACATGAGGTTGCAGAAAGCAATGGTAATCATGGATTTAAAGACATATAATGTATATCCACAGGACATGGGACACTTGTTGTGACGAGGGTAAGATGCAGCTCTGCACGGTGTTCTAGGACGATTTGTTATTGTTGCACTCACACCGTCCATTTCAGAGTATATAGGACCTTTTTTCCTCAATTTCCAGTCACCAATCAGTTACTGCAGTTTGTCATTTTCATTGTTGTTTGCCCTTTATACATCGAAGAAGCAATAATGGAAATAAAAGAAAGGTTCAAGAGTGGTGTTAAAATTCAAGGTGAAAGGATATCAATGACATAGCTATCCTCAGCGAAAGTGAAAAAAATTGCAGGATCTGCTGAACGGAATGAACAGCCTAATGACTACAGAGTATGGACTGAGAGTAAATCGAAGAAAGAGGAAGTTAATGAAAAGCAGCACAAATGAGAACAGCGAGAAACTTAACATCGGGATTGATTGTCACGAAGCAGATGAAGTTAAGGAGTTCTGTTACCTAGGCAGCAAGATAAGCCACGACGTATGGAGTAGTAGGACATCAAAAGCAGACTATGATTGGCAAAAAGGGCATTCCTAGCGAAGAGAAGTCTACTAGTATCTAACATAGGCCTTAATTTGAGGAAGAAATGTCTGAGAATCTACGTTTGCAGCACAGCATTTTATGGCAGTGAAACATGGAATGTGGGAAAGCCAAAACAGAAGAGAATCGAAGCATTTGAGATGTGGTTCTACAGACAAATATTGAAAATTAGGTGGACTGATTAGGTAAGGAATGAGGAGATTCTGCGGAGAAGAGGAGAGGAAAGGAATATATGGAACTGAGAAGACATCAAGGAATAACTTACATGGTACTAGAGGGAGCTGTAAAGGGTAAAAACTGTAAATGAAGACAGAGATTGGAATACATCCAGGAAATAACTGAGGACACAGGTCGCAAGTGCCACTCTTAGAGGAAGAGGTTGGCACAGGAGAGGAATTCGTGGTGAGCCGCATAAAACCAATTAGAAAAAAAAGAACGAAAGCAAGAGCAGCAAGAACTCCACTGTTGAACATGAGCGAACTGCTGTGTAAGCAAACGCAATTGGCGCTATTGGCTCAGATTTGACATTTGATGTTGGAGTCCTATTACAGGCTGAGTTTTAAGCTGGGTGAACGAAGTAAATGATTCGCACCTCTGAAGGATATCCAGAATTATATTTGGTTATGTTTACATAGGGAAAGACCTCGCTAAAAGAATATGACACACGACATAAGTAAAAGTGATCATTCGTCACAGAAAAAATTGTGTTCTCTCAATGCCTTGAATTAATTTGATTGTGACCTCTCTTTCCATCAACTAAATAATTTATTTTTTACTTCAGGTACTCAGGTACTTCAGAGAACCATGAGATTTATGTTCCAAAGTAATTACTTCCACACCCAATCATAAGTGGCAAGAAGTTTAAAATGAATTTATCCTTGTTTCAGCTCATTTATTTCCACCACAGAAAAAATTACATGTTACATATGGTAATGAGATACCTATTAAATCCTCCTCCTAAAATAATTAAGCCAAAATTTGCACTACTCTTTTAGTATTTCATTAATTTGTTCGGAATCTTTTCCATTCTTCATACGTAGCAGAAATTTGCACGAGACTATTACTGACACAGGAATATCTAATGTTCAAAGACGCTTGCAAATCGTTAGAAGCAACTTGGGTATTATAAAATACTGATTGCCTGGAAATCGTGTACATTGACAATCCGAAACTAACGGCGGAGGAACGAATAAACGAGAGTAGACGGAACTGTCGAAATAAGATAACGGATAAATTAGCTGTAACGGACTTACACGATTGTGTTTGCTAAGACCTAAATCCGGGCACCCCCAAGCGAACGCTAGGGCATAATGGACATACGCCAATAATTTTAATCGGAAAGCGGAAGATGCGAAATCTAATGTTATCTTGGTGTTGCTTACGAACAGGAAGGGCACTAGTTACCAGTCATAAAGCCCGACGATTTCGATAGTGCCGACAACAATCGACAAATGCCACATTGCATTCTACTCGTAAATGAAAGGGAAGAAATCACTTCGTGTCGTTACGACGAAATGTATAGCAGCAAATAAAAACCGGAGAGTAGGGAGACACGGTGCGAATCGGACACGTATGCAAGCCACATATGAGGATGTTCTCTAAAGATGGGGACGAACGGCGAGCTTCTTAAGCATAGTCATGCGACGACCGCACAAATGCTTTGAAAATTTTAGAGTGTAACATTCAAAGTTTTCGCTTTAGTTTCTTTTTACTTAAGTAAAAATGTGAGTCTTTTTGATGGATACCTTAAGTAAAAAAAGTGAATCTTTTGGTATTTTCCAATTCATGCACATTTTTCTCAGATGACAACAAGCATTAAACATAAACAACAGAAAAACAAACAACATTGTGTTTAATTTAATTCCGTGTTGATGAAAGTCTTAGCTGGGATATACACACAGATAAATTATATACGATCCTCGTACGTGATTTATCTGTTGTAAGTGAAACTTTTCTACTATATTCATACTTTTTTCAGTCTCAATCTGACATATGGAATGAAGAAACACACCTGTAATATGCTAGACTAGCATAGGTCCATAACAGCTGTAAATTTATGTTGTTCTCCCGTAGTGTAACAAACTATCCAAAAATTTCCACTCAGTGTTGCTGAATAAGTTTAAAAGCGTAACAACAAAATAGGTCGAAGTAAAGCTATTTATACAGTAAAGAAATTACAAGAATATATGATGGATGACTTGATGTTTTGATATGGGAATGTACGAAACTATATACTGTAATAAGCTATAAAGATACAAGTGTAATATATTGATTCATTTTTCCGTAATGAATTACGAATATAAAGTTCATGACTGTTATTATTATTTACAGATTATCTTGGAATAAGAAATTAATGTGATACGCTGATTCATTGTGGCAAACAGTATTAGATTTGCAAACAAGGTCAATCTGTACAAACAATGGTCTTACATAAAAACCTTCTTGTAACGTATTTACGCAAGAATCTATACATGAATACCGTACTAAAGTAGAGATAACTGCAGATGTCCATAAACTTGATACAACACCATTTGCGTGTCAACATGTTTAAAGGTGAATAACTTTTTTATTATATTCTATTCCAACTCTGCCAAACATTAGTGATGTCACTACCAACGAACATCATTATAGATCTACTGAAGACAATTAACAAGGTTTTAAAGGTAAAACTTAATTGCATACACACTAGGCGGTAGACAGTAACTTTCCACGGAATATCTGTGAACATTACTACGTCCAACAACATATGTTATTATGCCACACACATGCAGTAAAGACCCATTCAAACACCAAACACCGAAGCCAAAGGAAAATACCAAAAAGTACTTTTTCGTGTTAGTATTAAGCTAGATCTATATCATTTGTCAACGTGTATTCATTCGGAAAAAAGGTGTTCATAAAATATTATCCAACATCATTTTCAAATGGTAGACAAATATCTGACACCTTTTAGTCGTCTTGTTAATGTTGCAGTTCTTATTTCCGAGTTTGCTAAGAAAATTGGAGAGGAATTCCGCCTTCTGCAAGACACTTTTGTATTCTCGTTCTCACCTAGATTTGTTTCAGCAGTTTTTGTGCTATCTTCAGTGAGTTTATTCGTTGATTTTTCTTCTGCAAAATTGTTGTTACATGCTAACCTTTAAAGAAACTTTTGCTAAATCTATTTATATTAGTAAAATGGGTGCATATTGTCAAATATTTTACATTGGTTTGCATAGAATACAGAGTTGAGACATGTATCACTGAGTTGAAGCACTCAATGCTGTTTATTTACGATATGTCTAAAGGTTCTAATTTCGCAGTACATTTGCACTTGTTTGCATACTTCACATGAAGCTTTCATGTTTATGCTAGTAGCTCTAGCTCCTACAGCTTGTCTTCTGCTAAAAGCAAAACGTTATTTTCTTATATTTGTTATGCAATTTTCGACCACAGCATCAAAACTATAAATAACGCACTAAACAACACGATACGTAGTGATACTCGACCGGAAATGCATAATAAACAGAAAAATAAAGTAACGTTTTCTGCTTTCAAATGACGTGTTGATGGTGCAATTATGCGTAAAGCAAAACCTGCAGACTGAAGTCTTTTTTCCAGATATAAGATGTGGTTCGACCAGTTTAATTTGCTATGAAGGTATACACCCAGGAACTTAACACAGTACTGTTACAAAAGAAAAGTAAGAAAAGGTTCTCTCGTTAGAACCACGTATAATTCACGTAAGATCCCACGTCTGTACATGGATTTACCATTACTGATTTCGTAAAAGTATATCTCTTAGTCAACAAAATGTGAGCAGATTGCGACGTTTTCCTGACTAGTATAAACTGCGCAGATATCCTCGGACAGTAATAATCGAGAATTTTATTCACCGTAGATCATTTTACAATGATATTGGCTTCGTCATATAAGATGTACTACTACGTACAGAATAATAAAATAAACTTCTGTCAATACATTATAGAATACATTTGAAGCATGGCAGTGTACCAAATTACAAAGGATAGCTTTTAAAAGTTAACGCAACAAGCTATCTTATAATCTAATATAATATGATATTTTATTGTTTATAGTATAAACTTTGTAATTACACACGATTAACCACAGCACAAAATAATATGTTTAACTACAGACAACTTTTAAATGCTTATATTCTCCTCAGACATCTCAAAGAATTCTTTAATGTCATAGAATGGATGATCTGACAGCCAACTGTACCACTTAATTTTGAAAGAATTTGTATCCATAGACTGAACATGAACTAGCAGTTTGTTGAACATTTTGAGTGGGTTAACTTTGTGGGAATTTCCTGTTCTCGCTAATCTGTGGCGCGGTATGTCTAATTACCGTTAGCCCTGGTGTTGTGTTCGTGTATTTCCCTTCTGGCAATAAATTCTGAAATATTATTTTTAATATAGAGTAAAGACACACAGATGTATAAATTTATAATTGTAAGTATTCTGAGTCTGGAAAAAAGAGGACGACAGTGCTCTCTATGACCTCTTTACATATTATACGTATGACCTTTTTTTGTAATTTCAATACGTTTTTGATGTGAGGGGAGTGCCCCCATATAAACAGACCATATGAAATATGTGACTGGAATAGCCTAAAGTATGTCACCCTGAGGTACTCCAAGCTCACTACCTCCCTTAGTTTCAAGAGAAGATATGCCACCCGAGATATTTTTTCACATACATGATTGACATGTTCCTCCCAATATAGTTTTGAGTCAATGTGAATACCTAAGAGTTTTACCGACTTATTGCCTACTTCATTTGATGTTCCCATTAAAAGTTGTTGTGTTTTGTCAGGGTTGCATAGGAGCTTATTGGCTGCAAACCAGCCCAGGGCCTTATCTAGTGTTTCTTTTGTTACGTTATTCAGATCTGAAATGTTCTGATGTGTGGTAAGCAGTGTTGTATCGTCACCATAATGGAAGTGAGAAATGAGTTAGCGGATACAGGGAATATAAAATTACGTAATTTCGCTACTGACGTACTATTATTTGCACAGTAAAAGTGCGTAATAATAGTTCAGTCAAAGGTGAACAACTACTCGTCTTTCACGGCAAGTGAAGTGGAATGGAATGTAGAGGGGTAGGGGTTGCCAATTACTCGGAGTGAGGTAACGGTACGCCGCGATGAGTCGGGGGTGGGGGAGGGGGTTGCAGGACTCCCTGCCAGCCGCCGCTCCGGCCGCCAGTCTGTTTTTGTCAGCCGCCCGCGCAGGACAGGAGCTCCGCAACAAGCAGAAGACGATGGACCGGCAGCCCGCAATGCTCTGCCGTTTGGAGCTCGGCGTAGGACGGCTCAGGAGGTTGACCAGGGATGGGTGCAGCCCACAAGGTAAACACCCACCATTCTATCGTTGTTTCTCGTAACTGTAGCGTCATTAGTAAAGTGTCTGTGTAACGAAATTCCCAGAAAAGATCTCTTTTTGGATGTGTGCGTTCAGGGAACCCCTCGCACTGCGTTGCGCGTGGTTTGCGGCTAGGTTTTGAACTGTAGAACTTTAGAACTTTTCTAAGAATCCATCGTTTGCTTAACAAAGCACACGAACTCTTCGGAAGACCATAGGAGGCGTGATAGAGTCATGTGGGTTGTGTGACAAAACGCGTACTACACATTTTTTAGAAGGCATAAATCTAGCAGTTTGCTGGAGATACATGGCAACAAGTGTGTCATAAAGTGAGGTGAACACGCGATGTTTCTGATTAGATATGCGTAAATAAACGGTTGGAAATTCACTTACCATTACAATGTATGGTACTGTGTTAAGAACACGTCCGGCTCTAGTTATTTTACTCTGGGATAGAGTTGGTAACGTCTTAGTAACCGAAAATGATGAACATGAGAATAACTTAGTGAAGAGAGAGAATGATTAAGGATCAACACTCAATACCCACAAATGAATTGATTTGCGAGCTCGTCAGAAATTTGTGTTTTCTCCGTTAACTCACTCAGAACCTCACGTTTATGATACAGCCACTGTATCTTTCATGAAACAGATAATAGGGCAACTGGTTTAAAAACGGTCGATAAATAGATATAAACTAGTACAGGAAAAATTATTTAGGCTGCGAACTTATTAAATTCTTACAAATTGCTAAGCACTGTACACAGCTGAGAACGAGCAAGAGCTTGACTGTGGTTCATATTCCGTATTACAAACACATAAAATCGATCAGTTCTTAGACTCCTTTAATAGCTCTACTATAAAATGGGCTATCAAACAGCTACACACTTTTACGAGACGTCTTAAATGAACGTACCGAGCAGGTTTCCATATGGTAATTTATGTGACTTTAGAGAATTCTCTTTGTGTGAAGTCCCAGTTATTGTGAGTCTGCGCCTTTGCATCCTACGTCCTGGTGGTTGCAAAAGCATGCATTGTTGTATTTTAAGTCTTCTCACATGTACGTCGTCACGTTTTTGGTATCTTTTGTAACTGTTGCATACTTCGTGAGGTGGGAGAGAAGTTCATCTTTTGATGCATTGGCAAGGCAGTACGGGATGCTATTGCAGCATTGTTGATACGGTGCACATTTTCGTGGTCGCAAAGTTATTATAATGCTTTTATACTGCGCTGATGTGAAACCGCTACTAAGGCAAGCAGAGGGAACTTCGTTGTAGTTTTATGGAGCTACGTACAGCATGTGACACCATCACCAGAATTATAGCGCGGAAAAAATTACTTCTTGTACGCTACTTCTACCGCTTCTACTTCTACTTCAGTCAGCCAATGTTTATAGTCACAGTCTATACAGGAAGCTCTTAAGTAATTTCGTGGATTCGTCCTGAAGGGGAGTGCTTGGATTATTAAACTGCGTAGTAGCTTAGATCATATCAGCATTTCTGTTGCCCTCTACCGTGTTAGACATGTAGTTGCACGTATGAAATAGTCATGAGCGCAGATCTTGCAATTATATCGTCATAGAAAGAAGGAGTCAAAGAGTAGGTGGGTACTTGCAAGTGAAGTACCTTTTGAAATGATTTATTGATGTGATATTGTAACTTTCATTTCCTTGATTACTCTTTACCCTTGCTAAGCTGCTATTTTTGACGCGATGTTTTTGGGCATACCATACAGTTTTGTAGGCGGGCAAAGACAGACGTAGCATCTGCATTACCACATTACATTAAGTCACACTTGAATACATTGTATATACAATAAAGAAAACAGGGTTACAGTCACATGGAAGGTTATTACCTATGCCATGAATATTTTGTTTAATTTTTAAAACTCATACATACTGTACTGATGTACACACTTCTTTTTACATTTCAATGATTTAAACAAGAACTAATTCCTTTTCTTCCCCAGTTGAGCTCAGTAACTTGTTAAAAAAATTTTTGCATCCTTCATCTGGAGCACTCAATGTAAGTTTGAGATTTCATTATTTTATGTAAAGGAGGTGTTTATCAGTCACTCTCCCTCCCATAATCTTCTGAGATACACACACAATGAGTGAACTCTTATGATGTTATGGTGTACAAAAGCTCGCCTACGAGACTATCTGGGTAGTTTTGTTATACACCTAACTACTTTTTTCTGAATGTCAAATATTCTTTTTAAGTAACTAGCTTGTACATTTTTTCATATAGGACCTGAGTAGGCCATTTTTTGGAACACAAGTCCATAGAACTATATCCAGAGAACATTATCATCTACAGCTTTTGCTTTATTGTGTACGAGGGGAAGGATGTCCTTTTGTTTTAGATACTTATCTGCTTTTCCAGTATTTGGGGCTGCTTCCTTTGCAAGCTTGTCCTTTGTCTCAGCTATACAGATAACTGTTGTGTCGTTTGACATATATAGTAAATTTCTGCTTCACACAGTCTAAGGAATCATATGTATAGAGGAGTAATAGTATTTGCCTAAGGAGGAACCTTATGTCATACAGTGGCTGACATTTTTAACTCAGATCTGTCACTGGCTACACTGTACTTCAGAACTCTTGCATTTATGTTGTATGACTCTACAGTGATTTCAGGTTTCATTCTCATTTTTCTGTACAACTCAGTTACGAGAGCATTTTTCAATTGGGTTGAAAATAAATTATTTATTTTGTAATCTTGTATAGAATCACTACAGCTGCATTAGAGTAGACAATCATATATGTTTACTTAAAAATGCTGATAATTATTACAACAGCGCAACACATAAATGGCAATTTAATTTCGTTTCACTGCAATTTGTTCTTTCTGACATGGGGCAAAACTTCTTTTCCTTGACTGTCCCTCAATCCTGGATATTCCAATATATGAATGAAGAATATGAAGCTTCACACATGTAGCATCCTAATTTCATGAAAATCTGCAGTATTATACTAACATGGTTTTATAAATTGCAGGCTTGTTGTTGCTCAGAAAGTTGACCACCACTTCTCTAAAGAAGACCCAAGCTTATTTTGGGGTGTTGCATCTCAGTCTTTAAAAATGGAGCCCTTACTGAATCACATTGCTGTCCGCCTGTTAAGACCCCTTTTTTGCAGGGGCGGGTAGAGGTATCAAGCTAAAATTTATTTCACATACTAAGGAGCGTGATCACTTGGCAGCTGGGTGAAGTTTAAGCCACTAATTCAGTGCAATCACAAGATACAGCCATTTATGTTACATATTTCAGTACTTCCAAACTCATTCATCAATATCTACAGGGTAGTTCCCATTGACCTAGAGTCACAAAATTCAACAAGAAAGAAGGTCTACAGTACAAGTAAAGAAAAAAATATAAAAATTGTTAATTTGTAATTATATCACACAAAAATATTTTTTTGCAATTTGTTGCACATCTGTGTGTCCATCAGTTAAGACTCCTTTTTTCCAGCAACAACATGAAGTTGAAATTTATGACAGGTACCAAATTTATGACAGGTACCAAGGTCCACTGTCCCTTGATGGGGAAAAAACTTAGGCTTCTAAGTCAATGCAATCAAAAGATACAGGCATCTGTAAAGAACAGTTAGGAGTCTCAAGTTGAAATTTATGTCAAATACTACAATCTACAGTACCTTGAGGTGTAAATAATTTAAGCTTCTAAGTCAATGCAGTCAAAATATATGGCTACATGTGTCTTTCATCAGAGCTATTTACATATATGTTGGGCCTGTTGGTTTAGTAGTAAAGTGTATGCCTGGAAACCAAGAGCTTGCAGGATCAAGTCTCAGTCAGGCTATCGGTTTTTCAGTCTTTGTTTTAACCCATTGTTCATCTGTGTGAGTCACAGGAAAAATGTGGTTTGGATTCCACATCACACTGTAGGTCACCTTACCCTGGTTGGATAACAGATAAGAGCGGCAGGTTGGGAATACGCAAGTCGATGACCTGGTGTCCAATACAAAAACTTGCATCAGCCCATTGAACCACATGACATTATTTTCTATATGCAAGATACGTTTTCAAAACTTGTTACCTACTATTAATGTCTTGTCCTTATTTAGCAATTATGTAGCTACCAACAACATGACAGAATACGTTTTGGGTGTTCAAATACTTGTGGCAACCCATTTCTAAGTAACAGCATAACTATGTTTAACAACAGAAGTGTAGCCTCACAACACTATAACATGTCATCAATGACAAAGTTTCCTACTTAACAGCCAGATGCGTGTGGCAACTGTGGTTCAGCTACTTCATCTTATTACAATAAAATTACCCTTACTTGCAATTCTCTCTGTGGAACATAGGTTTCGATAAATAATGAGTTTACTTTGTGGGTAAAACTGTACCATACAGAAAAACATTAATACCAAATCTGAAATCAGCATAAACATTATTCCAAGAAAAACAAAATTTATGCGAATGTCAAAAATCCTGATGCAGATTGTGATATAGCCCCCCCCCCCCCACTACATCTAATTTCTGTGCACTGTTTCCTATTCATAATGCATGATTAATTATGTCATTGTGTTTCCCACAAATCCCATACTGATACAGTTTCTCCATTACTTTGGAATGATTCAAACAGTCAAATGCTTTAGATAGGTCCATGAAAATCCTCTAAGTCTTCCTTTGGCTGTCACTGAACTCATAGAGTATATTCGACTAAAGAAATCTGTTGAAACCATTATTATTGACCTCCGTTCTCTGAAACCATGCTGGGACAGGTGTAGTATTTTAAATTTAGTTATAAAACTTGCAGTTCTACTTTTTGCCATCATTCACATACTTTTGCAAAAGCAGATCAATAACACTGCCTTGCAGTTTCCCAATTTACTTCTGTACTGTTTCTTAAATAGTGGATTTGCTTTATTCACTTCCACTTTATTCATTTATTAGGTGATACATAACACTGTCTATGGCAGATGAATGTTTGATTTTTAGTTGCCTTATTATTTTTGAAATTTTTGTATCAGAACTTGGTTGGATGCAGTAGCTGCTGGCCAAGTATATGTACACAGTATTTGTATCTGAGTGGTAATACTAAAGGTGGATATATTGTAGAAAGCAGATATCAATATTCTGCTCAGTTCACACCATTATATTATCATAACCGATTCAGTTTTTGTCAAAACAGCTCTTAACAACAAACCCCTTTATGCAAAACATATCTTGCTACACCCATGTAGTTTACCACATTTATTGCAATTGCTTGAGTGCAATTATACTAATTGTTCAGTGATTATCACAAACCATTGTATTATTTGATCTGAAAAATGACTTCAATATGACTTCCTTCCTCTGTTACAGCACTAGAATCTCAGAACATCACGGTTAAAATGCAAGTTATTGAACTTCTCTGTGCTGTGTGCGCATATTCTTCGAAAGGACATGAAATGGCTCTTCAGGCTCTACGGCACTTCAAGGTAAATATTTTTGTTCTTTCATTTAGACACTCAGTAACCATGAGGTTAGAAAGCAAACCTGCCTTAAGTCAGTCAGTTGGTCAACATGATGTCACTAAGAAGTACATAGGTTTAAACTAACTGCAATTCCATTATTTTATGAGTTCCCTGCTAAAAGAACAAATTATCAAGGCACGATATTTTCTAACTGCATATGACAAGTGATGATTCATGATCAATGCAAATATTTTCCTTCTGTGCACAGGTTACTTGTGATCAGAAGCATGGGTTTGACATAATAGTGAGTGAACTTCGTAACACAAAAAATGTTGAATATCAGACAAGGCTGCTTTCTTTCATCAACTGCCTAACACTGGGCTGCCACAATGTCCACAAGCGCGTGCAGATCAGGAATGAATTACTTGGTGAGTAATTATTTATTCGCATTTATAGCTGCCTTTCCTGTACAGTGAATGTGTGGCTTAAAAATCTGTAAAGAATTACCAATAAAAAATCATAGTATTATTACCCTGTTTGTTATCTCAAAACAGAAAAATGTTACATCTGAAACACATACAATATGTTGCGTATTCCTAGGTCGTGGGCTTGGACCAATCCTGAGTTCACTAAGTGCAACTGATGATAAGGAGCTACAGATGCAAGTTTCAGCATTCATTGATTACCAACACAGAGATGAGATGGAATTAGAATCAACAAAACAACTAACTCATCATCAGTTGTTTGAAACAATATTCAAAAAGGTACACATTATTGTCCTTATTGCTACTGATAAACAGAAATATTTGTGGTTAGTGTGTGTAACTTCCATTAGTAAAAGTACCCATGTGTATTGTGCCACAAAGAGAACAGTAATTAATTAATTTTTTTGTGTCTGTTAACAGATAGCAGATACACCACATGCTGTCAGGTTCCACTCCATGCTACAAAAGCTTGCACAGCTAGATCCAACAAATCCAAATGTGTAAGTTATCAGAGCTTAAATTACAACGGAAATACTTGGCATAATGTTTACCTTATGATAAGTATAACTATGCATGCAATGTCTGTAACCCTCTGATGTGTACATATATTATATAACTAGAACTTTCAAGTAAAATAAAGGCAAAATTTATATGATTTCAGGGACAGTGTGTGGGAAGCACTTGACTCACTTTCATCTGAAGCTATAAAACCTGGGTTTTCTATCCACAAAAAGCCAGCACAAACTCAAAAATATCATGAAAGAAGAGCTGACAGTATTAACAAAACACATTCTTTTGATATCCTTAATACAAGCACAGTGTCTACACAGACCGAGGTGGAATATACCAGAGAAGTAAAGCAACTTTGTGATAATGAGAAACAGCATCAGTTGTCACCATCAGAAGCAAAACTGTCATTCCCAGCACCACCTCCTCTTCCTCCTCCTCCACCTTGTCTGCCACTGCCACTTATTACAGTGGTGTCATCAGCTATTCCATCAGCTTCAGGGGTGCTATCACCTTCATCACTTGCAGGTTACAGTTCTCAAAAAAAAAATCATGTACCTTCACCTCCTCCAATTCCCAATAGTGACAGCTTTGAAACACTGATGTTACATAGGAGACATTCACTTCCAGCACATTTACCAGATTCTGCAAGTTTGTGGACACCAGTAAAAGACAAGTCTAACACACTACCACTGCCCAAGCGGAAGATGAAAACCCTAAGCTGGACAAAGATTCCAGTCTCTATGATAGGTAAGAAAAATGATGATTTACTCACTTCATGGTACTATTATGTTCATTATAGTTGTAATAAATACAGAAGATATAAACAAATTTTAGATTTGTTCAACAAAATGTGTAGTAATAACCACAATGACAGCAATATGTATAGTGATTTTATTCATCTTCTGTAGGTAAACACAGATTTTTGATTGTTTACTGCTGGAAAACAGCTCTAACAGAAGTCTTATTCTTTGCAGGTGAATCTGTATGGACTGAAATGCAGAGCGAAGCAAAGAGTCTTAGAGTGGATTTCAAGCAAATGGAAGAACTGTTCTGTCAGAAAACTGCTACTGTGAAACATCGAAAGTCTTCTCCAGTAACACTTCCATCACCAATAACTCCCAAGATCACTTTATTGGAAACCAAGAGAGATTTGGCAGTAAACATTTATCTAAAACAGTTCAAATTGGGAGGAAAAGCAGTCATAGAAGTTATAAAGAACCTTAAAGGAGGTGATATAGGTCCTGAGAAACTGAAAGCTCTCTTGCCACTACTTCCCACAGAAAAAGAGGTAGGCCTAATGTATGACAGTTTTAATTTTAGATCATAGTAATTAACACAATTAAAACACAATACATACTATTGCAGGGAGCTCAAAAATTATACATTAACTGAGAGGTTTGTCTTATCTGTTACAGCTGACTTCAGTCAGATCCTATTCTGGAGATCTGGATCGTTTAGGAGAGGCAGAGAAATTTTATCTTCAGTTATCAGAAGTACCTTCATTTGCCCTCAGGATTAGGGCAATGTTGCTTGTAAGTAGAAAGTCATGTCTCCATTATCAACACCATATTGCCAAAATAATAATAATAATAATAATAATAATAATAATAATAATATATCCTGACTCATTTCTGTGCATCAATTAATTTGCAGAAAGAAGAGTTTCCTTCAAGAACATCTGAACTGAAAGAACAACTAAATGCTGTTGCAGATGCATGCAATAAGCTGAAGGCTAATAAATGTTTGAAAGAATTTCTAGCACTAGTACTTCAACTTGGAAACTACATAAATGCTGTAAGTATTCCTAACATGAAGCTTTTGTGAGAAGTAAATTGATAAGTAAAAAAAGGAAAAAAAATGTAAGGTACTGTGTGTTTGTTCCAGGGAAGCTATGCGGGCAATGCAGCAGGCTTTACACTCAGTACACTACCAAAGCTCCTAGAAATAAAAGCAAACAAACCAAGGCTGACATTCTTGCACTATGTGGTAGAAGTTGCAGAAGCTAACAATAAGGAAATATTACAATTCACAGAAGATATGAGTAACATGAAAGAAATGGCAAGGTAAGAGTCCGTTACAGTCATAACGTTAAAATTGGCAATGCTTGGGGCTCTCTAATTATTACTAGAGAATCTACTTATAAAGATTTCATTCTTTTTGATTCTAGTACAAATAAGAGCATTAGTTATTTAAGTGTGCTTATGCCTTAATATCTGCTCTGTGTGTGTTTATTTTTTATCATATTGACACTAGAGTCTCGTAATATTCAATATACTTGAAACCTTGTTCATCTTCTCCATACCTTTACTACAATATCCATTGAATTTTTGACCTAAATAACACTAATTTTGACAGACAGAATTTTCAACCTTGCTCTTGCATTTTATCTGTTTGTTTCTCAAAGGTTACATATCTGCCACCTGTCATTTCCCCCTAACCACTCTTATATTTATAAATATTAGCAAAGAGTTGAAAAGGGCCCACTTTTATTGGTCCAATTTTTACATTTGTTTTCTGAATTGGAAATAAATTTGTAATTAAGTATCTCATTTGTACAACATTTCACTTTTTCAAAGGATATTGTTATAAACTAAAAAGTAAAGTAAAGGAATATGGTATAAATGGCTGGGAGACCCTGAAGGGCAGGTATCTTTCCTTCACAAAGTATGAGAGCCGTGTGCATAAGCCTGTTTGTTAAGTGTAGGTGGCTGTAGTATTTATCTGCTGACCCCGGGAAGTGAATCTCAAGTAAAATGTCTCCTGTGTACAGGAATATACAGGGTGATTACAATTAAAGTTAAACTTTCAAACCACTATAGAAAAAAACACCACTGGTTGGAATGACGTCGAATTTCAACATAATGTTATTGGAAAAGGGGGAAATGTAAGGCAGAAGAAAAATAAATAGTTGCAAAATGTAGCAATAGGTGGCGCTGTAAGCATCATAAATTTAATAGTGGTTGACTACAAATGACAAATTAATCATACAACAATGCCTAAGGTATATGTTTGTCACTAAACAAACTGTACTACTCAGTGTGTATGGGTGTACAGGTGTGATACTGATAGTTACATAAGCCCATCCACCACAGTAAGATCATATCACTTTGGACGGGACAAATCAGCATAAAAAGCACTTTTTTCTTCTGCCCTATGTTTTGCCCCTTCTCTGAAGCTATTCCGTTGCATTTTGATGTCATGCTGACAAGTGGTGTTATTTCTACAACACCCTGAAAGTCTAACTTTAATTATAATCACCCTGTACATATTGGGTGTACAAGAACACATTGTTGGATATAATAGAAGGAAACATTCCACGAGGGAAAAATATATCTAAAAACAAAGATGATGTGACTTACCAAACGAAAGCGCTGGCAGGTCGATAGACACACAAACAAACACAAACATACACACAAAATTCAAGCTTTCGCAACCAACGGCTGCTTCATCAGGAAAGAGGGAAGGAGAGGGAAAAATGAAAGGATGTGGGTTTTAAGGGAGAGGGTAAGGAGTCATTCCAACCCCGGGAGCGGAAATACTTACCTTAGGGGGAAATAAGGACAGTGTGTGAGTGTCTGTGTATGTGCGGTTGGATATGGGTGTGTGTTCGAGTGTATACCTGTCCTTTTTTCCCCCTAAGGTAAGTCTTTCCACTCCCGGGATTGGAATGACTCCTTACCCTCTCCCTTAAAACCCACATCCTTTCGTCTTTCCCTCTCCTTCCCTCTTTCCTGATGAAGGAGCCGTTGGTTGCGAAAGCTTGAATTTTGTGTGTATGTTTGTGTTTGTTTGTATGTCTATCGACCTGTCAGCGCTTTCGTTTGGTAAGTCACATCATCTTTGTGTTTAGATATATAGAACACATTGTTGACAACATATGGAAGTTTGGGTCAGATAGCCAAATAGCAAAGCAACCACTCACGATAAGCAGGAGAGCTGGATTCAAATTCATGTGCAGCACAAATTTTCACTGTTGTCATTCCACTACACAGCCGATAGTTTTCCATATTCAGAACTGCAAATACATTTATTGTATTTCATAATGGCTGTAGTTGCTGCTGTCTCAGTTCCTTCTGACATATACATGTGGCTGAAGGAATATAGCATCATAATTCGGAATAACACAGGCATTGCAATATCATATTTATCCCCTGACACTTTGCAAGAAACTTTCAAGTAAAATGTATCCCCTGTATGGGATACACATAGTGGATGTACAAGTACATGTTTAGTCAAATTGTTGATGAAAAATGCATGTTTGGGCCTGGGCATGTGCTATCAGTTTCCATTTGTTTCTACTTGAGAATAATGCACACCATTTGAAAACATTCTTTAGCATTCAAGAATATTTGTAGAAGCTCTAGAAAATCAAAGGACAATTTTCACGTTTTTTTATTTTTTTATTTTTAAAATTACATTGATATGAAATATCGAGATGTTCTAGTGACCCCCATAATGTGAAGATGACTACTTCAAACACTCTTATCTCCACGACAGCAACTGGTACCACTGCATACTGAATATATAATGACTGTAATGTGGAATAGGTGAACTTGCATCAAGAGTGCTCATTACTACATAATGATGTATTAACAAAAATGTTGTGTTTATAAAACAAATAACAAAATAATTACTTCCAAACAGAATGTCTGAATGAAAGATGGTTTACAATGTTTCAGGCTATCAGTGGAGCTGCTCCAGGAAGAAGTGATGAAACTTATTAGTGATGTCAAACATGTTGCATCACAGCTGAAGGAAGATACAAGTGGAATCAGGGTGCAGTTCAAAGGTAATGAACACAACTTCCAGCACTGTTAATTTAAATAACCTTGTTGCATAAATAAATACTTCTTCATCCCATAGTCTCCGATCATGATATAAAATAGATCTACAAATTATTCTCACTTTAGAATTTGTGCTTGCTATTGTTAAAATCTGTTTTGCTCTTCTTTCCACAGATTTCTTTAAGGCTGCTTTGAAATGCAGTAATGAACTTCAGCAGGCTATGAATAAGGTGAAGGCTTGTACTCATGCTTTAGCCAAACATTTCTGTGAAGATCCTAAGAAATTCAAGCCAGAAGAATGTTTCCATTTGTTTGCTGAGTTTTTTACCATAATTCAGAGAGTTCGACTGGTGAGTTTCTGAGATTAATTTTGAAACTTTCCTTTATATTATCATTTCCGTTACATTTTCAGTCTGTAAAATAGTGATATTTGTAGCCATCAGAAGCTGGAACAATGCTGGCAAGTAACAATAAACTTCAGCAGCCATGATGCAATTGTTGATCATTTAAGGTATTAGGAAGTAGACATGGAGTATTGAAAGTGCCATTCCAAAAGCCAACTGCATGATAATGTCTTTCTGCTCTGTTTTTTTCAGACATCAGTCAGTTTTACTGACACAGTTAATTTTGTTCAACAGATGCAATTTATTGTTTTAAGTAAGAAGTAAAACAATGCTTACTCATTTAAATTTGTATCTGACTAACGTTACTTTATACTGAAAACACAAATTTTGCAACAGGAAAATGAAGAGAAAAGGAAATCAGAACAACAGCAAATTCAAGAGCAGATGGAAACAAACAAACTAATTGCAAACGGAGGTAGAGGCAGAAAAAAGTTTTTACCACATCGACAATATACTGCAGCTAAACAGATTTTAAGGGATATTTGCAGTAAAAATTTCAAATTACGTCGAACTGAAGCTCAGTACTGAAAATTTAGTGCTATGAAGTGGAAATTTGTACTGAATCATTGTGAAATATGACGTGTGAATTAATCTCATAAGTATTTAACTGACTTGTTCCTTCATACCTAGGACAGGACACATTTAATGTCATGGCTCAGTAGCTCTTTATTGTCAGTCTACTGTCTACTATTTCAATGTGTTTTGCAAACATGACTTGTCCATATATGTAAATGATTTCATAAATAAATTTTTTATAATTAAATGATAGAATCAATGTTCATCTATTTCTTTTAGGGTAATTTTCAAAGAAATTCATCACATCCTTTCTTTCCCAGCATTGTACACAACTCTCATGCAAACCATTAATGCAAGCCAATCAAAAGTAGTGAACTATAAAGGATAGGTGAATACATCAGCTACTGAGTCACATTTAATTATTTGGAATTTACAGATGGGTGCATATAAAGCAACAGCTTCAACTTTAAACTATTAATGTCACTAACAATGCTGGAGTCCACACAATCAGAAAAATTTTGAGCACAAATAATTCAGGTTTAATGAATATGTCACTATCAAACAACTAATTGGCTTTCGTAGTCACTTTATAGAAACCCTCAGTAAAGAAGAAAAGATGTCAACAAAATGAAAAGAAAACCATTGTTATGCAATACTTATTCTATGACAAAAACATAGTGATAGTTTGTAATTCTCTTTTAGCTTTAACATTGGTAGTGTCATCAAAACTTAATATGTAATATGATATCCTTTTGGTTATATATGTTCCTCAAAATGTGATGCCAGTTGATTAGTTGTTAGGTACCACATTTTCTTAGAGGAAAGTGAAAAATCTTCAGGAATGCTATTAGGGACAACCTTAAAAACATTACAAATATCATTTGGCAAATCCATAGAGTAACTGGAAATTCATTGCCCAAATCTTTACAGCAGTGGTGGATCTATCCTTGGTTTTTAACAGCCATATTGTTGACACACATTCAGAACTTGTATGGTTGTGTCTGATCTGAAAGTTCTGTAATCCCTTCATCATAAGAATAAACCTGATGTGAAAAGAAACACAAACGCGATGATTGGTCATAAGCCGTAGCACACATACGCTGATGGTGTTACGCTCTTGGAAGTAGGTCCAACTTATGTATTAGATATCTTATTACTAAGTTATGTTCATTGAAACTTTAAGATATTCAAATGTATTAATAGCCATCAATGCTTTTGTCAATCACACTTTCGCTATGTAGTTTTTATTTCAAAAATCATGTACAGTCACAGCCTCTGCAGCCTTGTGCTCTGATTGTCACACTGTTAATGCACAGTATGAAAATGTTTGAGGCAGCTTTCTATTTCATAGTGAAACAGGCGGGTGGAACATAGTTAGAAAGTGCCGAGAAATAGGCTGTGCTTCATCTTTTTCATCAATTTACACAGATAATCAGCTTCAAAGTTTTGCCAGAATTGTAAACAATGCAGTTATTAACAAAACCCACATTGAACGTGTAGCGCAGTTGGTAACAAGAAAGGCGTTCTTTGTGCATCGGTCCAAATCTCCCTGGTATCAATTTTTTTTCTCTGTCAGATTGAGATACCTACGTCTCGTAATTACAGAACTCAATATTTTTACAAATTATGCACGTCTTCTGGTTTTTAATTACATACTGGGTGTGAAATTTCTGTTTCCATTTCAAATACAAATTCTTAATTATTGATGTTTTATGAAAGACTGTTAACAAAAAGTTGCTTAAATTAAGAAAACATAACAATTTAATTTTTAAGGCGAAACTGAAAGACCAAATCCTCTTTATTTGAACTATGTCCATTGTTTTATACCACAGAGGTAAATAAGTGTCATAGAAACATAAAAAACAATCATTTTCACAGCATCGAGCATGTTATAAAAATGCTGCATTTTTACATTTGCTACTGTACCAATACAATATGAACCCAACAGAACTGATCTGGAGCCAAGCTGTGGGATTTGGCCCAAGAAGTAAGAAAACTGTTAAGCTGCCAGCCGTACTGGAACTAACGCACACAGCTTTTTCACACTAACTGATGAGTGCTGGCAGGATGTAGAACAGCTCGTCATAAAAAAAGAGAAAATGCTGCACCTTATTGGCTTCGTGGATTATGTTGTTGATAGGCTCGTTATTAATGTAGCAGGTAATACTTCCAGAACAGAAATGTATTTCTCGGATTCGGAAAAGGAACGAGCTAACAAATTAGCAGACGACTGACTGTACATAATAACTTCAGTGGCTTTAATATTTAAATATAAGGTGAAATCCTTCAATACTCTCTTACGTTACGCAAGGCTTATGCAGGAAAATTACCCTGTGGTTATGTCAGGAATTTTCATCTTTCTTGTTTTTAATTACAATAGGAAGGTAAAGGCACCAGTAGTTGACAGAACACCAACAGCTGACATTTTCAAATACAAGTTCTTAAAATAAGAAAATCGCGTTATTCAGAGATGGAGTTTTGACTGTTGTTATATGGTTGTGCCATCTGCAGTGTAATTTGATAACTATCATATTTTTCTAGCAGCCATCTTGAAGTGGGTGCATCTGTTTGTAACAGTGCATTTGTGTTTCTCTGCTTTCATTGATTTTCTTCTCAAAATCGATAAGGAGGATAAGTTTTTTGATGTGGCAAAGCAAACATAAGATATTATTATTTTTTGTGTATAGTTTTTTAGATGGTTCCAGTATTAAACACAGTAAGCAAATTTGTGAAATATTTGTGAATTTAGGTTGTGGTATGGTCAGGGATCAGGTGTCAAGTACTGGTGCTAATATATTCCTTACTTTTTACTAGTTGACACATCTGGCAACTACTGAGTCCAACAACTTTTTTAATACCTTTTTCATTCCCTGTATCCTCATAAGCTTAGCTCTGTGGAGTTTGTGTTAAATTTATCGTTGCATGTATAGATCCAGTAGTTGACACCCTATGTCAACCACTAGCTCATACCATGTCAACTACTGGCATTCAAGTAATGTGAATTTCTGACATTATGTTTTATATTATTTAGGTCAATATATTGCCAGCAGTAAAAGGGAAGATTCTCAGTTATCCAGAGGAACAAATGCAGCTTGCCATCGATGCAATACTTAATGGAATGCCTGTTTCTACAGCAGCAAAAAGTTTCTCGGTTTCTCGAATTACTTTAATGTACAAAGCCAGAGGGAAGATGCCTAGAAATCGTTGCATAGGTCCTGATACAGTTCTGACCAAAGAAGAGGAGGATTTATTAGTACACTGGATTTGTACTATGACTAAGGCCAGACTCCCCATAACAAAACACGAACTTCTGGACAGTGTGCAGCACCTGACTGAATAACTGAAACGTAAAATTCCCTTTGTTTGTAACCGCCCAGGGACATCTTGGTACAATGCTTTTCTGAAGCGCCAACCCCATATATTGGGATTAGAATATCGCAAAATCTGACATCACGCAGGGCACGAGTACAGCTGGAAACTATAAGAAACTGGTTTGATGAGATAGATAAATATTTAACAGAAAACAATTTTAAGTCAATTCTTCAAAGTCCCGAAACAGTTTTTAATTTAGATGAAACTGCTTTCTTTCTGAACCCCAAAGGAAACAAAGTGTTGGCCCTGAAAGGAGAAAAAAATGTGTACCAGCATGTGAATAGTGACGAGAAAGAATGTCTAACGATTTTGTTGACTGGAAATGCAAATGGTGATTTAGCACCTCCATTGACAGTGTTTAAATACATTAGAATATGACAGGAACTAGCAGAGAGTGTACCAAAACATTGGGGAATAGGTAAATCTGAAACACGTTGGATGACAGGCCATTATTCTTTGAATTTATAACGAATGTTTTCCATCCTTACCTTCTAGGAAAGAAAATACCACTGCTAGTCATTATGTTTATTGATGGCCATGCGTCACATCTCACCTTACACACTAGTAAGTTTTGTGATGAGCATGGGCTAATACTCGTAGCTTTGCTTCCACATTCTACACATCTTCTTCAACCTATGGATATTGCTGTCTTTCATTTATTAAAGGAAAGTTGGAAAAACAAGGTACATCCGTGGAGATTGGAACATTTGGATCAACCAGTGCTGAAGAAGATCCATTTTGTACCCTTACTGGAACAAACTCTGGATGAGTTCATTAAACTGTCTGTCCTGCAGAATGGATTCAGGAGGACTGGACTTGTTCCATGGAATCCAGAGACTGTAGACTACTCAAAAATTCCATCAGTGAGTGATGATGTTATACTTACCACTCACAGAACTGCCACGTCTGAAAAATTAAACTTAAGAGTTGGATTAGAGGTTCTAGAAAAATACATTGGGAAAGATAAACTGTCGTGTTTCGAGTCTTCAAGTGATGTGTGGGAAGGAAATATAAATAACCAGTCTTTGTTTTTGCTTTGGAAGGAAATTAAAAATGATTGTCATAATTCTATCCTTTCCCAGTCTTTTGATGACACAAACAACTGTGTGGCAAATCAAACTGAAAAAGTGGAGGAAGGAAATGTCCATCCACATGAAAAACAAAATAATGAAGTAATCGAAAATAAAAAATAGGAAGACATGAAAAGCTTGGCAGGCAACAACCAAAATAAAGAAAGAGAGGAGACTAATGTAACAGACCAGTGTGTCACACTCAAGAATTCAATGAAAAAGTCTGATTTTCCTCAGTGTGCTCTTAGTGGAAATATTAATAGGAAATCAGGGGACCAACTAATCCCCTCGCCACTCAAACATGCATTATTTTGGCCACAGAATACAAGAAAACAAGGGAAAAGAAGATTAAGAGAAAAACTTCCACATGTTGTGACATCCAACCAGTGGCAGGAATACCATCATAAGAAGGAACAACTGAAGCTACAAAGAGAAAGACTAAAAGCTGAGAGAGCAGAAGCACGAAAACTGAAGAAAGAACAGTCTGAGATTGCTAAGAAACTCAAGAAGCAAACTAAAGCAGAGAATTGTAGAAAGCCAAAAGTACACAAGAAAAGAACAATTTCAGTATCCTCAGATTCTGAAGATGAAGAATGGAGTGAGTCAGGCAGCAGTATGGATGACATTAGATGCTCCCTGATAGTGATTCGCAGACATCTGATGGCAAGGAAGACAACAATTCTGATCAAATAATTATACCAGAAAAAGAAACAGCAAACAAAGAAGAAAATATGAATAAATTTTATAAAAATGGTGAATTTCTTCTTGTTTCTTTTCCTGAAAAGAAGATATATTTCAAATATGTTTTTATTGTTCAGTGTGTGTTTGAGGATAGTGAAATAGAAGTAATGGCTCAAAAATTGTGCAACTGTCAGAAAAAAGCTTTTTATGTTGATGAAAATGATGTTAGTGTTATTAGTCCATCACAGGTTATTGACAAGCTTCCTTTACTACTCTCAAATATCACTAATGAACAATTGAAATATGAATTCCAAAACAGTATTGACTGTGATGTGTAGACTAAATTTATTTATTTAGTGTCAACTACTGGATATTTTTCCTGTCAACTACTGAAACTTTCATGTCTCACTAGTGTCAACTACTGATGACTGCACTTATACTTTTGTTATAATTTTTATTTACCATTTAATGTACCTTCACTTAGTGAATTATAATAAATATCAAATCGCAAAAGATCAAAGAACCTAAAGGTTAATTGTGTTTGTGCCCAACATCCACTTGTATTCATAAATATCAAATTAAAGTAGTTTCATTTCTTAAGGTGTCAACTACTGGTGCCTTTAGCTTACGTTAGCTAAAAATGATAATGTGTTGCGGCTTTCCTCTAGTGGTATAAGGGGCATATTGTGGGAGATTTGCAGTGTATTATTTTATTCTGCAGATAAATTAAATGACATTCAAAGCTGTATCGCTCCTCTGCTCGTTTCTTTTTATGTGTGTACTGCAGCTCAGTCACTATATGCTAGCTGTACCAGCTGACCGGCCAGTGCAGAATACATAATGCAATGTTTATGTTAGGTTTATTCTTATGATGAACGGATTATAAATGTAACTGATGTTATACACGTTTAATTGTAGTTAAAACCACTGAAAACTTTTTGCTTCAAAATCAACACACAGCAAAATAGTTCACATTCACTAATTCTTTTCCCTCAAGGAGAGAATTTAGTTTCCAAACTGTTGTTTCAAGTCAGCCACCTCGATTTTTGCATTTTATCATCTTGAAAAGTTTATTTTCAAAATTCAACAGAATATCAGAGCAGTCTTGTTACTCCAACAACATTAGAATCTGGAGCTAAAACAGAAGCAGTTGTAATAGAGGAATATTTGTTGCTAATAGGCCAGCTGGAGTGGCCGAGCGGTTCTGAGTGCTTCTGTCTGGAACTGCGCGACTGCTACGGTCGCAGGTTCGAATCCTGCCTCGGGCATGGATGTGTGTGATGTCCTTAGGTTAGTTAGGTTTACATAGTTCTAAGTTCTAGGGGACTGATGACCTCAGCTGTTAAGCCCCATAGTGCTCAGAGTCATTTGAACCCTTTGTTGCTAATAACAGTTGTGCAAAATATTTTAAAAAACAAAACATTCAAAAACTCAAAAAGGAACAACCTATTTCAAATTCAAAAGTGTTTCAGGTAAGATTTTAACTACTTTCAGTGTGGGAGCATTCCAAAAGATAAATGAATGAAGTTAAATACAGAAACTTGGAAACAAAAATAAATAACTTTATTTTCTTCCTCATTAAAGAGCAAAAAAGGTGACAAAAATTTTAAAAAGATGATAACCTTAAAAGTGAGAAAGGTAACTGAGTACTCACACTGAATGAGTAGTCATAGTTTTAGCCATCTATATGACATATGCAGTGAACTATTCTGACAGCAGATTTATCTCCAATAATATAGCAATGTGTGATTATCTGGATTTTGGATCTACAATGTGGATTCATTTTTTAATGTGGGTTAGGAGTCTAGCAGTGAGATGCAAGGAGAAATTTTAAACATTGTGGGAAAAGGAGAAACAATTACATAAAACATCTTATAACGTGGAATGCTGAGTTCATCTGTGTACTAATTTTGAGTTCCATTAATGATATTTTGAAACACTGTGTAGAGTGAAACAAGTTGAAAACATATTCAGAAGTGGGAATGGTAGGCGAGAAAGAAAATGCAAATAATGCTCTAACCTTTGCACTCGTTAAGATCATTAAATCTTTAAGTAAGTAGATTTCAGAACAGTTTCAGATGAATGTATAAACTGCAAACACTTGAAAAAAATTGTCTGGCATTACTTTTAATCAAAATATGGCAAACTTGAAGCTAATGTTGTGGCATTAGCTTCAGGGAGAACCTCACAAGCAGCCAAGAGATATATGGGCCAGCCAGCGGGCACTGCAACAGTGCTGTCACTGCACCCTGTGTGACTGTCAGTGGTAGTGTTGAAAACATGGTGTTTCCACAATTGAATTTTTGATTGGAGCCTGTCTCTTGCCATAACACCAGCTAGAGAGAGACTATAAAAGCTTACAGCCCAGGCGTGAGCACCATTCCTTCAGCGTTATGAATTCGACCAGACAGTCTCCGCATGCGTCAAATGTAAAGCAAAGCTGTTCCGGACTCATTGAGCAGCATCAAGAAGCAACTGAAACTGCTTAT
Source organism: Schistocerca cancellata (assembly GCF_023864275.1). Taxonomy (NCBI): domain Eukaryota; kingdom Metazoa; phylum Arthropoda; class Insecta; order Orthoptera; family Acrididae; genus Schistocerca; species Schistocerca cancellata. Next base: position 740,960,038 of record NC_064626.1, read on the forward strand.
CTCTCCCTGATGCATCAGTCTTGACGGTTCCAGGTACTGAACTGGGTCTACGGAGGCAAGGTTGCGCATTGGTTGCCGTTGCCAGTCTCGGGTTTGACTAGGTGCCTGCGTTCTTCCCACCAGTCTCACAGAGCTCCACCCCCTCACTTTCTTTTATGGCACAAAGCTGACAAAATGACTTGTCTCAGCAAGGTCACTGCCTGCCGCCAGCTGCTACCTACAAGTCACAACCAGTTCCTGGGCCACTGTAAGTATGGCACCAGGTGATAAGAATGTTTCTCTTGAATAAACATTTATGACTACATATTCACCATAATGCTAGACAACCCATATCAATGCTTCCCGCACAAGTATTGTATATCCCAATCCAGAAAAAAGTGGCTGCATTAATATACCAAAAAGCAATTTATTCAAGTGTAATTTTCAGATGCAGGGTAGAAAACTGTAAATTATGTATCAGTATATAGTGTGGGGCGAAAAAAGAAATAATTACTGGTATTGGTTACGATTTCTTTTTTTAACTCAGCATTGACAAACTCGCTTTGAAAATTGACAACATAGGATGTGAAGAGGATGATAATGAAGAAACCAATTCAATCCAAAGGGATATCACAGCGATAAATATCTTGGACTTCTAGAGAACACTGGTTTAAATGGGTTGGAACAAGCTGCAAGGCTTACTTATGCAAAAAAAAAAAAAAGAAAATTGGCTAAGCTTTTCATTAAGGGCAAGAAGGGTGTTACATTGTAAGCTTTGCAAACAGAACTTGACATAGAAACAAGAGCTGCAGAGATTGACTGACTTGGTAGAAGAAGAAATGGCAATAGTCTTTTCAATAATATTTTATCATAATGAAAGAGATATTAATGACGGTTAACTATTCTAGTGTGTAACAAACAGTACAAAGGATCACTCAGGCAAATCTTCTATTTTATGTGCAAACTGAAGGTGGAGAGGGGAAGAAACGAAATGGGAGGGATCACTGCTGTCAGCTGTGTTGGGACATTATGTGGAACCTGCAGGTGTGGTAACCACTGTGCCATCCAGGACACTGTGTTATCGCAACTGCACCGTCTATCTCAGCTCACATCATGGCTGATCCACACCCTCATCAAGTACCAATTATCCATAGCCCCTGTCCATTTCCTCCATATTCTCTCTTCCAAGATTCCTACAGGAGGTTGGATGTATCCGTGCATCCGCACTGAAGGAGGAGATTAATGTTTAATATCCCATCGACAACAAGGTCAGTAGAGATGGAGCACAAGCTCAAATTAGGGAAGGCTGGGGAAGGAAATCAGTCATGCCTTATCAAAGGAACCATCCTGGCATTTCCCTGAAGCAATTTACGGAAATAAAGGAAAACCTAAACCTGGATGGCTGGACGCGGGTTTGTACCGTTGTCCTCCCAAACGTGAGCCCACTATGCTGCACACCCACTGCGCCATCTCGCTCGGTCTCTGTACTGAGGAAGGTGAATTTATTGCCCAGCTAGGAATATCAAATTACATATATGAATGTGTCGGGTCTGTTCTTTTGGACATTCATATATTTCTATTTTATGGCACCACAAATATGAAAAATTTAAAGAAAAAATGAGGCATTACTAAACACTAAGAAGTCTTTGCCAATAAGAAATAACAGAAGTTTCAGCAATACACATTTTGGAATCTCCACCACCGAAGATGCTATAGACATAAATAATGGAATAACTAAAAGTACAAGTCGGATACAAATACGAAGAATTTCAACTACAGTGCCAGCAGCCACAGGTCAAAAGCAAGGGTAAGAGATGCTTAATTGCAAGAAGTTCACCCAAAACTTGTAAGAATGCACAAAAGAGAAGAATAATGAAAATGAATGCACACACCGTTAAGAAAAAGTACATGTAAAAATGTCAGAGTATGTAACTGAAAAGTGAAGGCCCTAATTGACAGAGACAGTCAATTTACAACAACATGTTGTTTATGAGGCAATGGATGCTCCAGCATTACTCAATACAAATACAGCTCCACATCATTTGGGATAAACTTTGTTTCTCCTCAAGGATACTTTACAGGTATGCCAACTGGTGAGGTTAACCATATGAAGGCTACAACAGATATTTATGTGGTTTATGAGGACACCATGGACTTTGTTGTGATAGTTGGGAACAATATTCTAGACAAAACTTAAATAAGCAAGTGTGGAGTTACTATTAGGATCCAAGAGGGAGTAATTCACCAGATGTATATCCGTGTAGCACACAAACAAGAATTACATATAGAAAGCCTTCTAGAGATGATACAAAGGAAAATGCTGGATATGTTGGTTGGGACTAATTACACACCAACAAAGAAAATAACGAGAATAAAGATCACACAGAGAGAAAAACTGACATAATGCAAATACAGGAGATTATCATCATAAGAGAAGGCATTGTTGACAACCAAATCTATGAGTGTATTGTTAATGGAACTATACAACCAAATTCATCCTGACGCACTAGCCAAATTACAGTTGTAAAACGGAAAATTAGAGACTAGAAAACATTAAATAAACTTAGTTCCTTTCGGATAATCAAATTCAGTGCTTTATAAACACTGTTATTTGGACAAGAGCTCAAGACAGATATTCAAAACATGCTCACAAAACAACCTTATGACGACTTCTTAATGAGAGATAACTTATTCTCAAGTTCAATGCTGAAAGATAGAACTTAGTGCTTCCACATACTATTATCCAATGTGAAACCATCACATTCATCTCGCAAAACTGTACTAAATGAATTCTCTGATAACTAGCTAGAACACATTATTCAAAATCCTACTCACGCTGTAAACATTTTGGATCTAACATCAAGAAATAAACCTGACTTGTTTGAGAATGTCCATGTAAAAACTTGTATAAGTGACATGTGGCATTTGTAGCAACAAAAAACAAGCAGAAGGATTTATATATTGAGCAAACTATAAATAGCAGTCAAATGAAAATACGGCATATGGGAAGAAAGTAAGTAACCTCTTTATTATTTCAAATGTAACAGCCCTAACTGTTAATGTGTTTATCCCACGGTAGACAAGATCAATGGTTTCATGGAAAAATGTGTCAGTGGAGTTGAGACATAACTGAAATCACTAATAGTGTACAGAGCTCCAGGGCCCAATGGAATCACTAACAGAATCTATAATGAATTTATGCCAGATTTAGCTCCTCTTTTAAGCATAATCTACTGTAGACCCATCAAACACAAAACTCTGACCAGCAGTCAGAAGCACAGGTCACTTCCATCCACAAGCAGGATAGCAGAAGTGAGCCACAAAACTGCAATCCAATACCCTTGATATCTATTTGATACAGAATCTGAGAACATATTCTGAGATCAAGTGTAATGAGGTATCCTGAACAGAACAAACTCTTTCATACCAACTGCCACGGTATCAGAAAACTTCAATACTGTGAAGTGTAGCTTTCACTTTTCTCATATGATGTCCTAAAAGCTATGGACCAAGTCAGTCAGGTAGATGCAGCATTTCTCGATTTCCAAAAAGTATTTCACTCAGTACCACACCAATGCTTATTATCTATGATCATATGGGGCATCAAATGAAATTTGTGAATGAGTTAACGATTTCGTAGTAGGGAGGACACAGCATTTTATCTTGGATGAAGAGTCATTGACAGAGTTAGAAGTAACTTCAGATATGCTCCATTGAAGTTTGTTGGGTTCCTTGCTGTTCATGTTGTACATTAATGACCTTGAGGGAATATAAATAATAATGCAGTTATCTACAATAATAAGTGTAACACAAATATTCAAAGTATTACCAAGACTGGTGATCTGTTTTAAAAAGTTCAAAAATTTAAAATTGTGCACTTCACAAAACAAAAAACATACAGTTTCCTATGACTGCAGTATCAATGAATCATAACTGGAGTTGGTCAGTTCACACAAATACCTATATGTAACTGTTTGTAGGGATATGAAATGGAATGGTCACATAGACTGAGTTGCAGGTAAAGCAGGTGGCAGACTTTAATTTATTGTGTAGAATACCATACTAAGGAAATATAGTCATTCTACAAAAAACATTGTTTACAAATTACTTATGCAAACCATCCTAGAATATTGCTCAAATGTGAGGAACACATACCAGATAGGAATAATGGGATATTGAACATATATAGAGAACTACAAATGGTAACAGGATTATCAGACCCACGGGAGTGTGTCACAGAAATGCTGAAGACTCTGAACTAGCAGACACTTGATACAGGCAAATTATACTGAGAAAACTACTTAGACAAGCTTTAAGGATCATCTTTAAATGATGAGTCTATGAACATACTACAACTCCCTGTTTCCTGCTGTAGGTATTAATGGGACAAGATTAGATTCAATGCAGCACACACATGGAATTTATGTAATCATTCTTCTCACACTCAATATGTGAATGGAACAGGAAGGAGCCTTAACAACTGGTACCTCTGCCATACAACTTCCAGTGATTTGCAGAATATGGATGTAGATGTAAAAAGGACGTTACACCTTTAAGCAAATTCAAAAGGAAGCAAAACAAGATTATAATATGCCAGGGGATATATATATTACAGGAAAAACATCAGAAGCTTTTTAAATAAAGAGTGGAGTGAGGCAAAGAGGTGGGCTCTCACCTGTGCTCTTGAACTGTGCCCTTGAGAAGGTTATTCATGAGTGGCGCAAATAACTGGAAAACCAAGAAATTAAATATGGTGTCAGGCTGGGTTACAAGAAACAAAATCTTGAAATCAATTGTCTCTATTTTGCAGATGATATTGCAATTTTTTCTGATTCCATGGAAACAGCTAAGAGACAGATTAATGAGCTTAATGTACAAGCACAGAAGATGGCCTCTAAATTTCATTTGAGAAAACATAGTTTATAATTGACATAAATTCACCACCAAGGGAACTTGTGGTGGGCCAAGGCAAAATTAAGAGAGTTGAAAAGTTTAAATACCTCGGAGAATAGATAGCACCCAACTTATCAGAGAAAGAAGTCTTCATACCGTGCATGAACAAAATGGAAATGGCATTCCATTTAACCAAAAACATCTACAACAAAAGATCGGTATCATTCAATGCAAAGTTAAAGCATTACTGCAGTGTTATCCGTCTGGAGGTATTGTACGCTTCTGAATGGCTAGTAATGAACAAAGGACTAATCGGACAACTGGAGGCTAAGGAAAGGAACATTTTGAGAAAGATCTTAGGTCCCTTCAAAGAGAATGGGGAATAAAGAAGATGTCATAATCATGAACTGTATTCCCACATAGAGAAGATAACCAATACCATCCGGAAAAGAAGGATATATGTTTTATGGGCATATGACCCGAATAAGCCCTCAAAGCCTCACCAATCGTATGATCACCTACTTTCATGAGAAGAAAACAAAATTTCCCTGGTTCACAGAGGTGGAGGAAGATCTTAAAGAAGTGGGGATCACCCATGATTTCATCTTGGAGCATGTCCCATTCAAGGAGAAACTTATGGCGTGGCATATAAACCTCATAGATTTAAACATGTGTTTGTCAAAGAAGCTAAATCCCCATATGTGTTTCCCTTGCACTTAACAAGTTTTCATTGTATAAGGGGCAGCCTGCTTCATTGAATGACTAACTGTAAAAGTGAGCTCTTACCTTGGTTTATCAATATCATCGAATTCAATAATTTTTTGCTATTAAATCTGCTATAACATGGATGATGGAGGCTAAAAATGTTGTTTCATTGTTAGACTGTTAGCAGCTCAGATATGTCTTTCCTGCAAATATCATATTATTTTAACTGGAAACTCAGAAGGTGCAAGTTACGATATAATGAAACCCATAGGAGTTAAGGGGAGGTTCTGCTCAAGACCGATAAAAACGTGGTTATCCCACCCCTCAAATAATTTGCGTTCTGAAGCATATAGATAATACCTACAACATAATTTTTTGATTGGGAAACCATTTTACAAGTTACAGGATGTTGAACAGAACCATGTCCCAGTCAAAATATAGGCACCTGTAGGCAATAAATGAATTAGTTTAAGAAAAGTTTCAATCAGTACATGGCTTTCTTTCCAATCATGATCAGATTATAGAATGGGAAATGGTAATCTCCAGTTATTATTATTAAACAAACTAAACAGTGTATTTACTTGCATTTCATATTTCACACATCTCTCAATAGAATGCTATCATTTCATTATTTCACAGCTACTAACAACTAGAAGAGTAATAAACAACTGCTAAATGAAAAGGCAGATGAAGCACTTCGGCGATCAGATCGTGCTTAACTCGAATGGCGGGCTCTAACATCGGAGCTGGTCGGGAAGGCTAAAGGACAGAGATGTTGTCTGCCACGGTCGGTGTTACTTAAGACTTTATTAGCAATGTAGATTATTTGAACATATAGTTAAGAACAGTATGATATTAACTATGGAAATATGCAGTTCATTAATTTGTTGAAGAATGGAAATCATTTGTGTCTCTAAAGTGGAATGTAATTGTGCAGTTTCTCGTGTTCTGCCAGTAAAAAGCGAGTGGCATCCTGTATTAAAAAAACTGATTGGAAATTTAATTATTTCTAAAATAACAGTTCCTCACTAAGAGTTTCTTACAGCCTCACGATAACAGATCCACGACCTACGTGCTGTTTTCTGCACAAGGGACAACAAGTAAAGAAGACTGCATGTTGGTGTACATTTATTAGAACTTACACATTCCATTAAAGGTGGTGGAAGCAAATAGGCAGCTTGTGTGTACTGCAGTTTAGTACAAATGAGATCAGTGACACGTAATCTGTGGTAACACGGAGGAGAGAAATACAGGGTGTACATAAAGTCTAGAAACACTTTCAATTATTTATTGCACACTAACCAAACACTGTAGAGATATCATACATATATCATGTTGCAGAGAACCCCTGAAAGTTTTTTTTTCTTCTTTTTTTCTCCTGTATACCATCACAGCGTAGTTTGGTAATTTGCCAATAGTCAGCACTAGTCGCAAACATGGCGAGTTTAGGTGAGGAGCGAGCTTTCTGCGTGTTGGAGTTCAACAAAACCAAGTGTGCTCCAGCTGTTCAATGGATGTTTAGAACCAAGTATGGTAAGAATTCACCAAATGCATTGAATCTGAGCATGGTTCACCAAAGGTAAATGTTTTTTGTGCCTCGTCACATCGAAAACTGTATGGGCCATTCTTCTTCACTGAGAGCACTGTCACAGGATATTCCTAATTGGCCATATTGCAGCAATGGCTGATGCCTTGAATGCAATCAGACTCTCTGTTCATCTTTCAGCAGGATGGGTCTCAACCCTATTTTCATCGCGAAGTTCGTGGATAAGGAGCTGCCGCATCGATGGATTGGCCTTGCAACAGAAGGGGACAGCTGTTTCATAAAATAGCCTCTCCGATCAATAGATCTCACTCCATGTGACTTTTTTCTGTGGGGGGCACATTAAGGATCTGGTGTTTGTGCCGCCTCTACCAGGTGATGTAGCAGACCTACGGAAGAGATTACGAGAAGCGATTGCCACAGTTGACGATCCCATGCTGGGATGGGTATGGCAAGAGTTTGATTACCATATTGACGTCTGCCAGGTCACTCACGGTTTGCATATTGAATGTTTGTTAAAAAAAAATAAAAATAAAAATATAAATTCAGGGTTTCTCTTCAAAATGCAATATGTATGACATCTGTACAATGTTTAGTTCTTGTTCAATAAATAGTTGAAAGTGTTCCCGGTCTTGATGTACACCCCCTTTATTTTGAGGGAACGGTTTATTATATATATATCTACATATGTGTGTGTGACCGACAGGTTTACCGTTAACGTTCACAAGAAGACAGTAGACATTTTATATAGGACTGATGCCGGCATAGTACAATTTCTGAACCCCGATCAGATGTGAACAGTGGGCGCTATACGTCTCTGCAAAGCTGTATTGTACTTGTATCACACAGAGCCAATGTTTTAAGGAAGTAGTTTTTTCATTTTACGGTTCAATAACATAAGTTTATCGTAGAGAAACTGGGAAGAAGGATGTATGTCATCTGCTTGAAATATATTTCTTACACTGGAATATTAACAGCGCTACATTCCATACGACTGATAGGTTGGAAACGCAAGCGATCTAATATTATAGCTCATTTTAAGTGCAGAAAGTTGTAGCCTTAGGACTGTGTGTGTTTATGTTCTCTCTTACCAATACCTTTCAAGTACTGATCCTAGACTAGAACAATCCTTTAGAGTTGATAGCTTGATTGATTTACGTAAAAATGCATCGAATTCCATCCATCTGAAGCTCCATCACTCATAAAAATCACCCGTTTCTCGTTCTACTTAACTGTCAGCTATTACATGACGGCACTTTGAAACCTGTTACTATACATCGATAAGGAGTGCTAATGTCCTCGATATGGCCACATCTAGAGAAATCTTGTGCCCTTGGATGGGTGAGGACTCAGCAAGCTCCACTCATTCATGAGACGTGGATTGTAGCAGCATAATTCTGGTCGGTTGCAGATTAAATCGGTAATGGTGCTGCAGGGCAGGTTGGTCAATGACAGTGTGAGGAGGGTCTTTCACTCTCTAATTTTATCCCAAGAGAGCAAGAATGCTCTGTGACTCCCGTAAACATAGTGATAGATCATAAATTAAGCACTATGCTTGAGGTGTTAGAAATATGTAGAGCACTGTGTGATATGCTTCGATGGTGTACATGTTTGAGAATTAACAAAGCATGGATGTAGTGCACAGTCATCTATCCACGTTCGCAATGATATTCCCAAAGTGGAGAAGAGGTCGTTTAGCTATCATACTGAAGCTGGGAAACATGCAGTCGCATCATTGGTCAGTGTTGAAATTACTGTAAAATTGTTCATACTATCAACTGTGATGCTTATTATTAGAGTACATCAATGGTGTCTTTTCCATCCCTTCCATGCACTGGCACCCTGTTGGTTACAACATAATGATTGACTGACATCGCTTGTTTGAGTTGGAGAAAGAGTTTTGGTGGATGGATAACAACTTTTGGGGTAAATAGCACCGAAAGTGATTGCATACATGACTGCAATTATGATGAATCAGTTGAAACGGAACATAGAGTCATCAGCTACTTCATGACTATTACAGATGAGTTTAAATGTAGAACTCGTGAATCACTTTTTGACTGTAGTTTGGAAACCATCCACAACATCGTGAAACTCCCCCAATTTGCTTATTTTGTAACTCTCTTTTATTTAAAACCATCCAGTGTTTGTGGCGTGTTATGGTAGCCGTAGTAACAATATGATTATCATTATGCAACATCTAGTTTTCTGCAAGAGGTCGTGGATCAGAATGTCTTAATGTGACTTTAGAATCTGACACAGACCTTGAAGTCGTGGAAGAAAAACAAAATGCATGGCAGTGTTAAAAACATGTTACAGGAGAAAAAATAGTGTTTCAAACAACAAGACAGGACCACAGGGAGCGTCCCTTGTGATTTACAGTATAGTCCGTGGGATACGATCATCCTCCTAAGGTAAAGCTGATGGAACCTTAAACTGTCCTCTGCAGTGGATCAAAAGCTGTATATTTAATATGATTATGCCGCACTGGCAGCAGCAGCAGTTTGACAGGTAAATTCAGTGATGGATGGGGTGTCCCGTTAGGATTGCTAGGAGGAATGCTATTCTTGGAAGCATCACAAGAACCCTCTCTCTGTGCCAAAACAACATTGCAGCTATACGTCATCGCACCAGCAACAGCACCTAGGTGAGTTCTACATCGGACAAAATTAATGGAGATTTTATAGTTCACAATTTTTCTTTGTTGGATGGTAGGGAGTAACGATAATAGCCTGCTGGGCTGATAGATGGGAATGGACGTGGATCTGCCTCGGACTGTAGTATATGTATCTAGTTTCGTGGCACACCACAATGCGCGCATTTCCACCGAATAGTCAAAACACGGTCCTGTTGCACTAACTCAGGTTTTTCTGTTTCTATATGGGTTGCAGAAGGTGCTGGATATGGCTTTCTCTGACTTCTGCTCAGTTCTGGCTTAAATTGGAACGATCACATGTCCAAAGCTGCAGAAGTGGGAGCAGTTCCAGGATTCTTAGGGACTGACTAAAACGACGTTGGAATTTTACTGTAGCAGATAGGTTCGACAAAGGTGACCCATTTTGAGATATGAGAGTGCCACTTGTAGCCATGATCCAATGCAGGTATGTGGTTGAATGGAAGAACTTGATTCCAAATCGTAGACATCATTTCTAGCGGATAGCATAACACTAGAGATCTGAAAAGCTAGTGTACATTTCTTAAGACCTCAGTGAGTGCACCATCTACTACTGTTTGCGATCCTTCTCAATCAGTCATCGCCTATAACTCAGTGGATATTTCGCAGAACCTCTGACATGGTATCGAGACAGAATAAGTTACACATACGGGAGGAATATCTAGCGGCGTGAGGGAGTTGCAAATAGCGGTTTCATACAAAGTTCCTTAGCCGAATCATTTTCAAAATTCAGCTATTTTATCATGAGGTTGCATCGTGGGCTACATGTAACCAGACTGCTGGTCTGATAATACACACTCCTACGATCACCATCTAGGTATCTGTCCAGAAAAACCAATTCATTTGGAGGTAATGCCATACTTCGATTTATAAAGGCAGTATAGCTTATAACATGGATACTTGTGTGCACCTGTAGAACCAAGACCGCATATGATAGTAACATACAGCAGTTGTTGCAATTGGGTATTTTAACATCTGGCCGGTTACACCCCTTTCTAAGACACAGTGGTAACACCCACAAGAAAAACTTATGATACATGTCCTCCCATCGCTGATTTTCTCTCAGTATTATTTTGTATTGTCTGGAATCATTTATTGGCCAAGTATGATACTTACTAGTAGTAGGGGATGTGTGACAGGTTCACCTTGAGCATCAGGCTTATAAAGTACGTGTTTGTGTTCCGACATGTGCAAAGGAGATAACTGAGGAATATTGTGATAGCAGAGGGAAGAATATGTCAAGCCATAAGAATAGTACAGATATTTCTATTTCCAGAGCCACAGCCGTCAGCAGGGTGTATTTACGCTACTTTGCTCATCGTCTAATGTCGTTCAATTGCGACCGTGATTGTAACATTTAACTGTAAGTACAATGATAAAACACATATGTGACCGGTTTTCTAGGAAGATTCTGCCTATGTGTGCTTGGCATGCCACTCAGGTGATGGGAATGATTCACGTTTCTCGTTAACGGAGTGTCTGCCCGAATGGAGAGGGCTGTTGAAGTGTAGGAATGTATATGACTTAACCGTGTTGTCCTCTAGACGACTGAATAGCGAACTAATACTTAGTATGTGTTGGATAGCCTTCATGATCGTGTGGAAAATTGAGAAAATGGAAAATGGAAGTGTGTTTGCGCTGGACCGTTATTCCCTCCCATGTACATTGTTCGGTTGACTGCTTATACACATTTCACGCCTTTATTTAGTTGAGGGAACATTGATTGTGGTGTATGCATCTAGTAGATGGAAGACACGTTTGCTGGTTCTCTAGACATGAGAAACACATTAGCTGACTTTGTAAATTATAGGGATGATTTGGAATCTGTTACATCACGGACATCGGTATTTATGTCCGAAAAATCAGTTTCCTCTATTTTTTTCGACTTCTCACGAAAGGTCTTCGCAGACGGGATAAGTTGCTCAGTTACTCAGTGGTCTACAGCACGCTCCAGATCGGTAAAGTTTCGGGTTTGTAGAGAAATAATGTGAAGTCTACATCTTCCAAATTGTGTTGCATGAGCGATCGGTAGGATACTGTAGTGTGCTTGATATCGAGAAGTACCGCGAAAATGGTATAATATTATTGCAAACCACGCAGAAATACCTGTTCTTGTAATTCCAGACTCTAGAGATTGGTGTAGAAAAACAAACGCATGCAGGTCTGGACCAGAAACAGTAACACGTTTATGTCAAGGGGGAAACGAGCCCAAATTTGTAGAAGAGTTTTGAGAGTGACTTCGGTCCACTGAGGGTGCTCTGGTCACACATTGGGGGTGGATGACTTGTGATGGGCGGCTGCGGGAAAATATCTAGTGCTGTGAGGAGTATATACGGTGCTGTCTGTCTCCGTGGTATATGTACCAATAATGTAAAAGGATTGATTTTGTATAGCGCAGGATACGAATTGTATGTTTACTACATCGACACGGTACGCAGTGACATAATGTTGGGTTGGAGATCTCTTTCACACTATAATATGCAATCTCCAGTCCGCAGTGGGAGAGCAATGTAATTCAGTAAGAGGCTTTTAGTATTTGACTATATATACGGTATGTTGTAGTGTTTAATTGTCGATGCAATATGGTGATCTGTACAAAATACAATCACAATGCTCTATTCATTCACAAGACCTCCTTTGTGCTGGGACGTAGGAGCGTCCACAAACTGATTCTAACAAGATGAGGGAAAGGTATGTACAGAAGGTTCTGGGAAAGAAAGTGTTCAAAGACAAGTTGAAGCATACCATCCGTCTCTGGCAGGGATGCTGTCACTCATCCGCCAACGTCGCATTAGTACATCTCCAGATGTGTAGCTGTAGGATACCGAAAATTCCGGCCATTTTTTTCTCTTCTGTAAGACAGTGCTTCAAATTCTGTTTGCGTAATTGATCTGCTTTCCCGTGTCTGTGCTTACAGAATGCTCTCTCTCCAAACAACAAGAATGCTTTTATGATTAACGCTGTTTTCGGAAGCGTGGAAAGGCTTTTAGCGGTGAGGACATTTAATGTGTCTGAGATGTATATAGATATCAGGATAGCAGAATGAACATTTCGCGCAATGCGTCAGCCATGCTGGGTACACATCCATGGCCAGACGTAGCTGGCATGCCCCATTAGGAACAATGCCCCCTGTGCTATTCTGTGACATCAGTATCCGCAGGTATCGCGTCATCAATGGTAGACACACGTGCTGTCCAGAGGCGTCTCACATATGGGACCGGCGTGAGTGCGCCTTGGAGTTCTGTGACATCAGTATAACATTCAAAGAACTCTAACTGTATACCCGAAAATAGACCCAACTTTCGCCTGGTCGCTGTAGGCAGTAATGGAGTGATCTAAACGGCTTAAGCTGGCTTGCACCCGGCGGTGTCCTCGACATACGTGTGCCCCTGGAGTGTCTGCACTCTGCAAATAGGTCTCCAGTCCGGGCGCATCAGCACAGTGCCTAGGTGATCACGCATTTTAAGACGAATTTCTCAGGTGTCAAGTATGAAAGGGATGCCCCTGCCTCATGGTTGAGGGCCCAAATAGGTACCTGTGTGTGGCTTCGCAGCTGACGGCCATGTCACTTCACCAGGGCTGCCAGTAGCCTCTTGTGCGGTCCTGTGGACAAGGGGGTGGCAGGCGGTGCTTGTGCACATTGTTTGCGTGTCTGTTGCATCATTTTGTGAGCTGGTCTGTAGGCTGTGCTATTCATTATTTGGACAGTTTACGAGTTGATACTGTGTCTGCACATCAATGTACCGCATTATTTAGGAGGAGTTTACATGTCTGTTTTATGTGTGCTGAAATTATTTAGGTAAATTAGGAGTTGTTTCCATGTCAGTAGTGCATTATTTCGGTAATTGAAAAGTAGTTTACAGGTCTGTAGGCTGTGTGTTGTGTCCCCAAGTGTGTCAGAGTGTGTGTTTTGTATCAATGTGATAAATATACTATACCTCAAAATCCTTCCCTAAATAAATCGTTGCAAAACAAATAAAGCACACCTCTTTCCTTACTCTCTCCAGCAGCCCAGCACAGACTGGATAATCTTCCCCTCCAGACAGCCATTTTGGGTTATGTCACAGAATGGACGACAGTGTGCACAGGTGGCGGTACTGTGTACTAGGACAGTTGGACTCCAGACCTTGTGGTGAACACATTGTTTCCCACCATTTCCCCTCACCCCAGACTGCCATCTTGGATTACATGACAGAATGGACAAAAGTGCCCCCTCGTGGCTGTACTGCGTACTAGGTCAGTTGGACTCTAGATCTCTTGGTGGAGACACTGTCTGCCCCATTTCCCTCTGCCATATTGGATTACATCACAGAACAGACAACAGTGCCCTCCGGTGGCAGTACTGTGTATTAGGTCAGTTGGACTACAGATCCCATGGCGATCATGCTGTTTCCTGCCATTTTCCCCCACCATCTTGGATTTGTCATGTAATGGATGACAGTGCCTTCTGGCAGTGGTACTGTGTACTAGGTCAGTTGGACTCTGGAACCCTTGGCGACCACACTGGAAGGCTGTACTGCCTGTTAGTGGAGGTAGCCCAAGTAACCTATTTTCCCGCCGTTTTCTTAGGTTAGTACAGGTAGCTGTGGTGTGTTGCATTGTCCTGATGGAATTTGAACTTCCCACCAATTCATAGGGAGAGGTGGTGGTCGGATGGCTTGGGTTAGTGGAGGTAGCCCAACTGCCCATTCTTACCCGCCATTTTTCTTATGTTAGTAGAGGCTGCATTATCCTGCAGGAATTTGAGCTTCCCACCATTTTCTGGGTGAGGGGGCTAGGTTAGTGGAGGTAGCCTAATTGGCGTATCTTCCCTCCAAAATTCAAACTTCCCACCTAATGCCGCTATCTTGGATGACGTCATCAGATGATGTCATGGCCGCCATTTTGGATAACGGTACTTTGTGCTTGTCCCAATACTAAAGAGTTCAGTCTCACAGTAGTACTGACGAACTGGTGGACAGATACCAATAAGCGATAGCCAAGTCAAATGTAATCACAAATAACCAAAGCGAAAATGTAAATTCAAACTTTTGTCATGAATCCGAAACAGCAGATTCAATAACCAATAATCTTATTGAGAATTATGAAGTAGCCATGAATGATCTCACATACCAAAAAGAAATGAAAATTTTCTGGAACTGCTGAGTTACACAAGGTATGTTTTATATGTAACCAGGCAGATGTGCATTTGATATGACCGGAAAAATCTGCACTCATACGCAAGGCGTGTTTTTTTATATTTTTATATATGCACTTTGAAACCATGTAATGTTCTTAAAATTTGTATATACTCTCGGTAGATTTTATATATCATCAGACTGATGTGCTGTGTATAACCCTGCAGATCCCATAAAATATCTATGTATGATCGTATCTTATTAGGTATAGGACCAGACAGATGTACATTTTTGTAATTCTGCAGTTCTCATGAAATTTGCATTTGCTTTTCGATATGACTTATATGGGACCAGGCAGATGTGCAATTGTGTAGGTCTGCAGTTTTCATAAGTTTTGTATAAGTCTACGTGATACAGCAATCTCTAGAATTATGTACAGGGCCTAATGACGTAATGTTACCACACACGCAAAGCCTGTTATGACACGATCTGTGTGCTACTCAAGATAATTTTGTGAGGCCTGCGTGTTCCACACAACTATTAATATCACCATTGTTTGCCATGATGATGCAGCCTGCATGTGTCCTAAGGTATGTAACTAAATTTATATGTATATATGTTATATAACCGGAATCCAAGCCCACTTTTATAGTGTTTTCTGTCCTCTCTAAATCCAATGATGGCAACTTCACTTTCGCCGAAACCGGTAATCATGGAATAAAAAGAATTCCTGCGATCTTGGCTACCAGTTTATGGATTTTCAAGCACCTAGATGGCCACATGAGCACAATGTGCTCCCTATAATAACGGTGTGTTCTCCACTAGGCCTGGACTCCAACTGGCTTAGTTCATATCCGTGCCAGCAGACGGCGCTCTTCTGACGACAGATCATGGCGCTAATACCGGTATACAAGATGACGACACCCACTGTGTTCACTGTGAGCTCCAGAACGCCTTCGGTCCCCGGTTCAAACCCGCCACCGCTTAAATTTTGAATAAAAATCATCAGCAATGGCGGCTGAAGATTTGCGGCGTAAGATGTCACCCTCATTCTGCCAAAGGCCTTGTCAAAGAGGGAGGAGGAGAGGATAGAGGTTCAGTGCACTCTTTTGCTCAGCCATGATCAACGACATGAGGTTGCAGAAAGCAATGGAAACCATGGCTTTAAAGACATATAATGTATATCCACAGGACATGGGGCCTGTAACTGAAAACTGTCATAATGATCGCACCATTGGTAAAAGATTCCTGAACAGGCCCCCCTTCGTATCTCCAGCAAGGGACTGCCATGGAGTAGGCGACCACAAGAAAAACACTGAATCACCAACAAAAGCATAACGTTCTACGAGTCGGTGTGGGAATATCAGAAGTCTGAACGTGGTAGGGAACCTAGCATATCTGAAAAGGGAAATGCTAAGGCTTAATCTAGATATTATGGGGGTCAGTTAAGTGAAATGGAAAGATGACAACGATTTCTGGTCAGATGAGTAAAGAGCAGCAGAAAATATTGTAACGGGAGTAAGATTCGTCATGGGTAGGAAGATAGGAGAGAGAGTGATTTACTGTGATCAATTCAGTGACAGCGATGTCTCGTCAGAATCGACAGTAAACCAACACCGACAACCATAGTTCAGGTATACATACCGACGTCGCAAGCAGAAGATGAAGAGTTAGTGGATATTAAACGGTATCTCAGTACGTAAAGGGAGGTGAAAATCTAATAGCCATGGGGGACTGGAATGCGATTGTAGGAGAAAGAGAAGAAAAAAAGATTACGAGATAATATGGGCTTCGTAGAAGAATCAGAGGCGAGAAAGACTAATTGAGATCTGCAATAAATTTCAGCAAGTTGGAAAAGGCTGGGAGGTACGGGAAGATTTCAGTTTGATTATATCATGGTGAGGCAGAGATTCAGCAATCAGATACGGGGATTGTAAGGTGTACCAGGAACAGATATTCAGGTCACAACTTAGTAGTGATGAAGAGTAGGTTGAAGTTTAAGGCACTAGTCAGGACAAATCAATATGCAAAGAAAGGAATATGGTAGTACTAAGGAATGAAGAGATATGCTTGAAGTTCTCTGAGGCTATGATACTGCAATAATGAATGGCTCAGCGCGCAAATCAGCTGAAGAGGAGTGGGCATCTCTAAAAAGGACAATCATAGAAGTTGGAAAGAAGAACATAGGTACAAAGAAGATAACTGCGAAGAAGCCATCGGTAACAGAAGAAATACTTCAGCTGATAGACGAAAGAAAAAAGTACAAAAATGTTCAGGGAAATTCAGAAGAAAGAAATACAAATCGCTTAGGAAAGTAATAAATAGGAAGTGCAAGAAAGCCAAGGGGAAATGGCTGCATGAAGAATGTGAAGAAATCGAAAAATAAATCATTGTCGGAAGTGCAGACTCAGCATACAGGAAAGACAAAACAATCTTCGGTGACACTAAAAACAAGGGTGGTAACATCAAGAGTGCAATGGGAATTCCGCTGTTAAATGCAGAGCAGAGAGCGTATAGGTAGAAAGTATACACTGAAAGTCTCTATGAGTCTGGTGTGATGGAAGAAGAAACAGGAGACGATTTAGAAGAGATAGGGGATCCAGTATAAGAACCAGGATTTAAAAGATCTTTGGAGGACTTAAGATCAAATAAGGCAGAAGGGATAGATGACATTTTTTCATAATTTCTTAAATCATTGGGGGAAGTGGCAACGAAACGACTATTCACGTTGATGTGTAGAATGTATGAGACTTGCGATATAATAGCCACACAATTCCGATGACTGCAAGAGCTGACAAGTGCGAGAATTGTCGCACAGTCAGCTTAATAGTTCATGCATCCAAGCTGCTGACAAGAATAGCACATAGAAGAATGGAAAAGAAAACTGAGGATGTGTTAGTTGACTGTTAGTTTGGCTTAAGTGTTAGATGACGATCAGTTTGGCTTTAGGTAAGTAAAGGCACCAGTGAAGCGCTTCTGACGTTGCAGCTGATAACGGAAGGAAGACCAAAGAAAAATCACGAGCCGTTCATAGGATTTGTCGACCTTGAAAAAGCGTTCGACAACGGCAAATGGTGCAAGATGTCTGAAATTTAGAGGAAAATAGGGGTCAGTTATATGGAGAGACGGGCAATATACAAAATGAACAAGAGCGAAGAGTGAACAATAAGACTGGAAGACCAAGAACGAAATGCTCCGCTTAAAAGGGTGTAAGACAGAGATGTAGTTTTTCGCCAATGTTTTCAGTCCACACGGTGAATAATAAAACCGACAAACTGCAGGAATGTATTCCTGACTGGCAATGGAGGAACGTAGGTCCTATGAACATGTGCCCGTAAACGCATCGCTGCCATGGTAGATGGCACTGATGAATGACAGTCCCTCTGATCATGTGCCATGGGGTGTACCATGTGTGCTACAGGCTGTGTGACTGACGCAGCGTGCTGTAAGCAGCCGAATGGTCTGGTATTCATGTCGGGAACAAGCCGAAATGGTAATTGTGTCCGACCAAGCAGAAGGAAACGGTCGAGAGGCGGCACAGCTACACCAAAACAAGTACCTTCACAGGCACCAACCACACAACACAAGCCCGTTTTAGGCGTTTGTGTGGCCATGTGTCCTTACAGACAAACGAAAGGTGCAGGCAGGGTACAGACTGTGCGTACACCAGATTTGGAGGTCCAGATTCTACAGGATATTGAGACGATCCCTAATACAAGCTACAGGCAAGTAGCCTCCCATCATAGTGTAAGCCAAAAAACGATTATACGTATCCTGCATGACAACCACTACTATCTCTACCACCTGTAATCCCATGGAGGGCACTTCGAACACTTGTCACGAGGGTAAGATGCAGCTCTGTCCATTTCTGAGCATAGAAGACCTTTTTTCCTCAATTTCCAGTCACCAATCCGTTCTTGCAGTTTGTCATTTTTATTAATGTTTGCACTATATACATCGAAGAAGCAATGATGGAAATAAAAGAAAGGTTCAAGAGTGGCGTTAAAATTCAAGGTGAAAGGACATTGCTATCCTCAGTGAAAGTGAAAAAGAATTACAGGATCTGCTGAGCGGAATGAACAGCCTAATGAGTAAAGAGTATGGATTGAGAGTAAATCGAAGAAAGAGGAAGTTAATGAGAAGTAGCACAAGTGAGAACAGCGAGAAACTTAACAGCGGGACTGATGGCCACGAAGCAGATGAAGTTAAGGAATTCTGTTACCTAGGCAGCAAGCTAACCCACGACGAATGGAGTAGTAGGACATCAAAAGCAGACTATCATTGGCAAAAAAGGCATTCCTGGCGAAGAGAAGTCTACTAGTATCTAACATAAGCCTTAATTTGAGGAAGAAATGTCTGAGAATCTACGTTTGGAGCACAGCATTATACGGTAGTGAAACATGAAATGTGGGAAAACCAGAACAGAAGAGCATCGAAGCATTTGAGATGTTCAAAATTACGTGGACTGATTAGGTAAGGAATGAGGAGATTCTGCGGAGAAGAGGAGAGGAAAGGAATATATGGAACTGGGAAGACATCAAGGAATAACTTACATGGTACTAGAGGGAGCTGTAAAGGGTAAAAACTGTAAGTGAAGACAGAGATGGAATACATCCAGGAAATAACTGAGGACACAGGTCGCAAGTGCCACTCTTAGAGGAAGAGATTGGCACAGGAGAGGAATTCGTGGTGAGCCGCATAAAAACAATCAGAAAAATAGAACGAAAGGAAGAGCAGCTCCCACTGTTGAAATGAGCAAACCGCTGTGTAAGCAAGCGCAATTTTAAGATGTAGGTGTGGGCCTTTGCCGTGGCCGACGGCAGCTCTATGGCAGTCATGTTTGAAGCATTAAATTTAGATTTTGGTTTGCGAATGAGCAAAGTGAGCACTAGGGGCTCCTTTTCTTATCACACCACTGTCTGCGCCACTTATAACGGATTCTCTATCATAACTTCGACCGCACTATTGGCTCAGGTTTCACATTTGATGGTGGAGTCCTATTTCAGGCTGAGTTTCGAGCTGGGTGAACGAAGTAAATGATTCGCATCTCTGAAGGATTTCCAGAATTATATTTGGTTATGTTTACATAGGGAAAGACCTCGCTAAAGGAGTATGACACACGACATAAGTAAAAGTGATCATTCGTGACAGAAAAAATTGTGTTCTCTCAATGCCTTGAATTATTTTGATTGTGATCTCTCTTACCATCAAATAAATAATTTAATTTTTACTTAAGGTTCTCAGGTACTTCAGAGAACCATGAGATTTCTGTACCACAGCAATTATTTCCACACTGAATCATAAGTGGCAAGAAGTTTAAAACGAATTTATCCTTGTTTCAGCAATTTTTTTCCCACGACAAAAGAAAATTATTGTACATATTGCAAATAGTAACGAGATACCTATTAAATCCTCCTCCTAAAATAAATAAGCCAAAATTTGCACCCCTCTTTTAGCATTTCTGTTACTTCTTCGGCGTCTTTTCCATTCTTGATAGGTAGCAGAAATTTGCATGAGACTATTACTGACACAGGAATATCTAATGTTCAAAGACGCTTGCAAACCGTTAGAAGCAGGTTGGGTATTATAAAATGCTGATTGACTGGGAACCGTGTACACTGACAATCCGAATCCAATGGCGGAAGAACGAATAAACGAGAGTAAACGGAACTGTCGAATTGAGACAACGGATAAATTAGCTGTAACGGAACCACACGATTGTTTGCTAAGACCTAAATCCGCGCACCCCCAAGCGAACGCTAGGGCATACTGGACATACGCCAATAATTTTAATCGGAAAGTGGAAGATGCGAAATGTAATGTTACCTTGGTGTTGCTTATGAAGAGGAAAGGCACCAGTCACCAGTCTTCCAAAGTCCGACGATTTCGATAGTGTCGACAACAATCGACAAATGCCACATTGCATTCTACACTCGTAAATTAAAGGGAAGAAATCACTTCGTGTCGTTGCGACGAAATGTGTAGCAGCAAATAAAAACTTAGGAGAGTAGAGAGACACTGTGCGGATCGGAGACGTATGCAAGTCACATCTGAAGATGTTCGAGTTTCTTAAGCATAGTCAAGCGACAACCGCATATAAGCTGTGAAAATTTTAACGAGTGTAATACTGAAAGTTTTCTCTTTAGTTTCTTTTTCCTTAAGTAAGCACATGAGTCTTTTTGGTGGATACCTTAAGTAAAAAAGTGAGTCTTTTGGTATTTTCCAATTCATGCACATTTTCCTCCGATGAAAACAGTAGAAAAACAAGCATTAAACATAAACAGTATAAAAACAAACAACATTGTAGTTAATTTAAATGCTCCCAGATTCCGTACTGATCGAAGTCTTAGCTGGGATATACACACAGACAAATTATGTATGATCCTCATACGTGATTTATCTGTAAGTGAAACTCTTCTACTATATTCATACTTCGCTTTTTCAGTCACCATATGGCATGTGGAATGGAGAAACACACGTGTCATATGCTAGACTAGCATAGGCCCACAACAGCTGTAAATTTTTTTTCTCCTGTAATTTAACAAACTGTCCAAAAATATCCACTCAGTGTTGCTGAACAAGTTTAAAAGCGTAACAACAAAATCGGTAAAATGTAAAGCTTTTTATACAGTGAAAGAATTAGAAGAATGTACTATGGAAAACTTGGTGTTTTGATATGGGAATATACAAAACTATATACTGTAATAAGCTATAAAGAAACCAGTGTGATATGTTGATTAATTTTTTCATAATGAATTAGGAATATAAAGTTCATGATTGTTATTATTATTTACAGATTATATTGGTCTGAGTAATTAATGTGATATATGCTGATTCATTGTGGCAAACAGTATCAGATTTGCAAACGAGGTCAATCTGTACAACAATGGTCTTTCCTAAAATTCTAACTTACATAAAAACCTTCTTGTAACATAATTAGGCAAGAATCCATATACAAATACCACACTAAAGTAGAGATAACTACACATATCCATAAACTTCATACACACCATTTGCATGTCAACATGTTTAAAGGTGAATAAATATTCTATTCTATTCCAACTCTGCCAAACATTAGTGACGTCACTACCAAATAATATCACTATAGATTTAGTGAAGACAATTAACAACGTTTAAAAAGGCGAAACTTAATTGCATACGCACTAGGCGGCAGACAGTAACTTTCCACTGAGTATCTGTGAACATTATTACTTCCAACAACGTGTGTCATTATAGCGCCACACACATGCAGTTCAAACACCAAACACCGGAGCCAAAGGAAAATACTAAAAAGTACTTTTTCGTGTTAGTATTAAGCTACATCTATATCATTTGTCAACGGGTATTCATTCGGAAAAAAGGTGTTCATAAAATATTATCCAACATCATTTTCAAATGGTAGACAAATATCTGACACCTAATAGTCGTCTTGTTAATGTTGCAGTTCTTATTTCCGAGCTTGCTAAGAAAATTGGAGAGGAATTCCGCCTTCTGCAAGACACTTGAGTATTCTTGTTCTCACCCAGACATGTTTCAGCAGTTTTTGTGCTATCTTCAGTGAGTTTATTTGTTTATTTTTCTTCTGCAAAACTGTTGTTACATGTTAACCTTTAAAGAAACTTTTGGTAGAACTATTTATATGAGGAAAAGTGGTGAATCTTGTCAAATATTTTACATTGGTTTGCATACAGTACAGACTTGAGACATGTATCACTGAGTTGAAGCACTCTATGCTGTTTATTTACGGTATGTCTAAAGGTTCTAATTTTGCAGTGCATTTGGAAATAAAGTGAATGTATGCACTTGTTTGCATGCTTCACATGAAGCTTTCATGTTTATGCTAGTAGCTCCAGCTATCTACAGCTTATCTTCTGCTAAAAGCAAAGCGTTACTTTCTTATATTTGTTAAGCGTTTTCGACCACAGCATCAAAAACTATAAATAACACTCTAAACAACACGATACGTAGTGATACTCGGCCGGAAATGCATAATAAACAGAAGAATAAAGTAACGTTTTCTGTTTTCACATGACAAGCTGTAGATTTCGTAGTAGACCTACAGCTACTAGCACAAACATCGAACAGCTGATAGCTTCGTACGAGGTGTGTAAAGAAATGCACACATCCACATTATTTCCAAATGTACTGCAAAACTAGAACCTTTAGACGTATCGTAAATAAATAACATGCAGCTCTTCAATTCAGTGACACATGTCTCAATTCTGGACTGTATGCAAACCAATGGAAAATATTTACCAATAATAGCTCATTTTACTAATGTAAATATTTTTACTAAATTTCCTTAGATATTAAAAATTTTCAGAAGAAAAATAAACAAATAAACCCTCTGGAGATAGCACAAAAAGTTCTGAAACACGTCTAGGTGAGAACAAAACTGCAAATGTGTCCTGCATAAGGCGAAATTCCTCTCCAATTATCTGATATCTCGACGCGATTTCTCGAGTAAAGCAGCCGATATGAACGGTGAATGGCTCTTTATATCCTATGGCCTGAGACTTTCTCATTAAGATTATTCAAAATAGGAGTTCCATTGATCCCACAAGCACAGAGTTGCTAGGATATGGAACGAGTCAGTATTATCACAATATTTCCAATACTGTA
The DNA here is from genome assembly GCF_023864275.1 of Schistocerca cancellata. Lineage (NCBI taxonomy): Eukaryota > Metazoa > Arthropoda > Insecta > Orthoptera > Acrididae > Schistocerca > Schistocerca cancellata. The sequence continues at coordinate 740,983,571 of NC_064626.1, forward strand.
GAGTACAGTGCGATTGCTTCCTGACAAATGTCATAGCAATTAATGTTAATCGTAATACATGAACAGAAATAATAATTTTTATACATTCACTCTGAGTAATTCGCATTAAAAACAGTTGACATTTATGTTTGCATTAAATGGCTCACTCGTCTCTACAATAAAAAGCTACGTGAAAACTTGCCCATTTGCACTAAAAAGCATCATTAACTGAATGTATGGAACTCTGTATCAGGTAATACTTCAATGTGCTTTTGAATTTTGGTGTTTCAAGAGCAAGACTTTTTTGTTTCTAGGTACATCATTGTAAACTTTGATGCCCGAATAGTTCGCTCCTTATGTACAAAGTTAAAGTTTGATTGGTTCTATGTGAGTCCTCTCCTGATTTTGTGTTGTATTTACAATATTCCTTATTAGTTTTGAAATAGGGTGATTTTTTAGTAATGAAAATGCAAAAGAGAAGAGATCCTGAGATGTCGGTGTAAAACCTGCACGAGTGTTTTGGATGCAAATCGCTTATGATGCTTTATAGCTCTCTACTGAGTGATTATTTTTTATTTTTTTCCACGAGCATGTTACCCCAGAAGATGATGTCGCAAGACAACAGTGCATGGAAATATCTAAAGTAACGGCGTCCTTATATGTAGATGGCGCAATTATGCGCACAGCAAAAGCTGCAAACTGAAGTCTTTTCTTCAGATGTAAGATGTGGTTTGACCAGTTTAATTTGCTATGAAGGTACACACCCACGAACTTAGCACAGTTCTGTTACAAAAGAAAAGAAAGAAAAGGTTCCTCGTTAGAACCACGTAAAATTCGCGTAAGAGTCCACGCCGCCGTCTGTAGGTGGATTTACCATTACTGATTTCATAAAAGTGTATCTCTTAGTCAACAAAATGTGAGCAGATTGCGACGTTTTCCTCACTAGTATAAACTGCGCAGATATCCTCGGACAGCAATAATGGAAGCGAGAAATCAGTTAGCGGATACAGGGAATATACAATTACGTAATTTCACTACTAGCGGACTATTATTTACTCAGTGAAAGTGCGTAATAATAGTCCAGTCAAAGGTGAACAACTACTCGTCTTTCACGGCACGTGAAATGGAATGGAATGTAGAGGGGTAGGGGTTGACAATTACTCGGAGCGAGATAACGGTACGCCGCGGTGAGTCGGGGGTGGGGGAAGGGGTTGCAGGACTCCCTGCCAGCCGCCGCTCCCGCCGCCAGTCTGTGTTTGTCAGCCGCCCGCGCAGGACAGGAGCCAAGCAACAAGCAGAAGACGATGGACCGGCAGCCCGCGATGCTCTGCCGTTTGGCGCTCGGCGTAGGACGGCTCAGGAGGTTGACCAGGGATGGGTGCAGCCCGCAAGGTAAACACCCACCATTCTATCGTTGTTTATTGTAACTAGCGCCATCAGTAAAGTGTCTGTGTAACGAAATTCCCAGAAAAGATCTCTTTTTGGATGTGTGCGTTCAGCGAACCCCTCGCACTGGGTTACGCGTAGTTTGCTGCTAGGTTTTGAACTGCAGAACTTTTCAAAGAATCCATCCTTTGCTTAACAAAGTACACGAACACTTCGGAAGACCCTTGGTGGCGTGATAGTCAAGTGTGTTGTGTGACAAAACGCGTATTACACATCTTTTAGAAAGCATAAATCTAGCAGTTTGCTGGAGATACATGGCAACAAGTGTGTCATAAGGTCATGTGAGCACACTATGTTTCCGATTAGATATGCGTACATAAACGGCTGGAAATTCACTTACCATTACAATGTATGGTACTGTGTTAAGACCACGTCCGGCTCTAGATATTTTTCTCTGGGATAGGGTTGGTAACGTCTAAGTTACCCAAAATTATCAACACGAGGATAAACTTAGTGAAGAGAGAGAATTAATGAGGATCAACACGTAATATCCACAAATAAATTGATTTGCGAGCTCGGCAGAAATTCGTGTTTTCTCCGTTAGCTCACTCAGTACCTCACGTTTATGATACAGCCACTGCATCTATCATGAAACAGATAATAGGGCAACTGGTTTAAAAATGGTTGATAAATAGATATAAACTAGTACAGGAAAATTATTTAGGCTACCAACTTATTGAAGTCTTACAAATTGCTAAGCACTGTACACAGCTGAGAATGAGCAAGACCCTGACTGGTTCATATTCCGTATTACAAACACATAAAATCGATCAGTTCAGTTCATAGATTTCTTTTACAGCCGTACTATAAAATGGGCTATCAAACAGCTACACACTTTTACGAGACGTCTTAAATGCACGCACCGAGCAGGTTTCCAGATGCTAGTTTATGTGACTTGACAGAATTCTCTTTGTGTGAAGTACCAGTTTTTGTGGGTTGCGCCTTTGCATCCTACGTCCTGGTGGTTGCAAAAGCATGCAGTGTTGCAGTTTAAATCTTCTCACATGTACGTCACCACGTTTATTATCTTTTGTAACATGCATACTTCGTGAGGTGGGAAAGATCCTTTGATGTATTGGCAAAGCACTACGGGATGCTATTTACGCATTGTTGATACGGTTATACTGCGCTGATGTGAAACCGCTACTGACGCGCAAGCAGAGGGAACTTCGTTGAAGTTTTCTAGAGCTACGAACAGCATGTGATACCACCCCCCGAATTATAGCGCGTAAAAAATTACTTCTTCTACGCTACGTCTACCACTGCCGATAGGCAAACTTCAGTCAGTCAATGTTTACTGTTACAGTCTATACCAGAAGCTCTTAAGTAATTTCGTAGATTCGTCCCGAAAAGGACTGCTTGGATTCTTAAACTGCGTAGTAGCTTAGATCATATCTGCTTTTCTGTTACACTCTACTTTGTTAGACATGTACTTGCACGTATCTGATAGTCATGGCCGGCCGGAGTGGCCAAGCGGTTCTAGGCGCTTCAGTCGGGAACCGCGCGACCGCTACGGTCGCAGGTTCGAATCCTGCCTCGGGCATGGATGTTTGTGATGTCCTTAGGTTAGTTAGGCTTAATTAGTTCTAAGTTCTAGGGGACTGATGACCTCCGCTGTTAAGTCCCATAGTGGTCAGAGCCATTTGAACCATTTTGATAATCATGTGTGCACATCTTGCAATTATATCGTCAAAGAGTAGGTGGGTACTTGCAAGCAAAGTACCTTTTGAAATGCGTTATTGATGTGATATTATAACTTTCATTTGTTTAATTACTCCTTACCCTTGATAAGCTGCTGTTGTTGAGGCAATATTATTGGGCGCATCATACAGTTTTGTAGGCGGGCAAAGACAGACGTAGGATCTGCTTTGAGCACATTACATTAAGTCACACTTGAATACATTGTGTATACAATAAAGAAAACAGGGTTACAGTCACATGGAAAGTTATTACCAATGCCATTATTATTTTGTTAAATTTTTAAAACTCATACATACTGTATATACACTTCTTTTTACATTTCAATGAATTACACAAGAACTAATTCTTTTTTCCCCCAGTTGAGTTCAGTAACTTGTTACAAAATCTTTTGCATCCTTCATGTGCATCTGTAAGTTTGTGACTTCACTATTTTATGTAAAGGAGGCGTTTATCAGTCTCCCTGCCATAATCTTCTGAGATACACACATGATGAGTGATCTTTTTTATGATGTTATGGTGTACAAAAGCTCGCCTACAGGACTATCTGGGTAGTTTTGTTATAGACCTCACTACTCCTTTCTGAATGTTGAATATTCTTTTTAAGTAACTAGCTTGTACATTTTCCCGTATAAGACCTGAGTAGGCTAGACCATTTGTTGGAACACAAGTCCATAGAACTATATCCAGAGAACATTATCATCTACAGCTTTTGCTTTATTGTGCATGTGGGGATGGATGTCCGTTTGTTTTAGATACTTATCTGCTTTACCAGTATTTGAGAGTGCTTCCTTTGCAAGCTTGTCCTTTGTCTCAGCTGCACAGATAATTGTTGCGACATTTGGCACACATAGTAAATATCTGCTTCGCACAGTCTAAGAAATCATATGTATAGAGGAGTAATAGCATTTGTCTAAGGAGGAACCTTATGTCAAACAGTGGCTGACATTGTGTAACTCAGATCTGTAACTGGCTACACTGTACTTCAAAATTCTTGCATTTATGTTTTATGACTGTAAATGATTTCCGGTCTCATTCTCATTTTTCTGTACAACTCAGTTAAGAGAGCATTTTTCAATTGCGTTGAAAATAAATTATTTATTTTGTAATCTCATATAGAATCACTACAGCAGCGTTAGAGTAGACAATGGTAAATGTTTACTTAAAAATACTGATAATTATTACAACAGCACAACATGTAAATGACAATTTAATTTCCCTCCCTGGTTTCACTGCAATCTCCCTCAATCCTGTTTTCCAATGTATGAATGAAGACTATGAAGCTTCCCACATGTTGCACCTCAATTTAATGAAAATCTGCAGGATTATATTAACATGGTTTTTATAAACTGCAGGCTTGTTGTTGCTCAGAAAGTTGGCCACCACTTCTTTAAAGAAGACCCAAGCTTATTTTGCGGGTGCCGCGTTTCAGTCATTAAAAATGGAACCGTTAGAGAATCACATTACTGTCCACCTGTTAAGACCCCTTTTTCGCAGGAGTAGGTAGAGGTTTCAAGCTAATATTTCTTTCACATACGTAGGTGCGTCATCACTTGGTGGTGTGGGAAGTTTAAGCCACTAATTCAGTGCAATCACAAGATACAGCCATTTATGTTACATATTTCAGTACTTGCAAACTCATTCATCAAAATATACAGTGTACTTCCCATTGACCTAGAGTCACAAATTTCAACAAGAAGCAAGGTCTACAATACAAGTAAAGAAAAAATATAAAAATTGTTAATTTGTAATTATATCACACACAAATATTTGTTTGCAATTTGCTGCACATCTGAAGATGATGATGATGTTTGGTTAGTGGGGTGCTCAACTGCGTGGTTATCAGCGCCCGTACAATTACCCAATCTTTGCTCAGTCCAATTTCGCCACTTTCCTGGATGATGATGAAAAATGATGAGGACAACACAAACACCCAGTCATCTCGAGGCAGGTGAAAATCCCTGACCCCGCCGGGAATCGAACCCGGGACTCCGTGCTCGGGAAGCGAGAACGCTACCGCGAGACCACGAGCGGCGGACTTGCTGCACATTTGTGTGTCCATCAGTTAAAACACCTTTTTTTCAGCAACAGCATGAAGTTGAAATTTATGACAGGTACCATGGTCCACTGTCCCTTGGTGGCGAAATACTTAGGCTTCTAAGTCAACGCAATCAAAAGATGCAGGCATCTGTAAAGAATATGTAGGGGTTCAAGTTGAAATTTGTGTCAAATACTACAATATACAGTACCTTGAGGTGTAAATAATTTAAGCTTCTAAGTCAATGCAGTCAAAATATATGGCTACATATGGCATTCATCTGAGATATCTACATATATGTTGGGCCTAGTGGTTTAGTTGTGAAGTGTATGTGTGGAAACCAAGAGGTTGTGGGAACGAATCTCAGTCAAGACTATCGCTTTTTCAGTCTTTATTTTAACCCAATGTTCATCTATGTGAGTCACAGGAAAAATGTGGTTTGGATTCCACATCACACTGTAGGTCACCTTACCATGGCTGGATAATGGACAACTGTGGTAGGTTGGGAATACGCAAGTCGCTGAACTGGTGTCCAATACAAAAACTTGCATCAGCCCATTGAGCCATATGACATTATTTTCTATATGCAAGATTTCCCCCCTCCCCCTGGATTCATTGTACTGTCAAACAAATTGTCTTTCTGATCTGTGGACACACAAAACTCCCTTCTTTCAGTATCTTGTAAGATACATTTTCAAATCTTGTTACCTTCTGTTAATATCTTGTCCTTGCTTAGCAATTATGTAGCTACCAAAAACATGACAGTACACATTTTGGTTATTCATACACTTCAGCGCAATCCTGCCAGGCGCCTCGTGCAGCGGCTAAGTCCCGTTCAAGGTCACCCGCCTTGCGTAAGCAGTAGCAGTGCTGCCAACAGAGCCATGCGTGAATACCCACCCACCTCCCCAGAAGTCGGAACTCCCGCACCAATCAGTACATGCAGATCAACAAATAGAAAAGATAAACATAAACTGATAAGAGATTTATAAAAATTAGATTTTAAACTTAAAAAAAGAAAAATTCACGAGATAGATAACGATGATTAGTGTATATGTGAACTAATGAAATAAAACAAATTAAACAATAAATAATAGAAATAGAGAGCATCCCAGAGTGCCCCAGAGAGCTTCCCAGAGTAAACTAGAGAGCATCCCAGAGTGCCCCAGAGAGCTACAACACCAAAAAGAATCGCTTCTCGGCTTTTGGCAAGATCAATGTGTGGTCTAAACTAAAGAAACTAAGAAACTGCATAACTACATTTAACAATAGAAGTGTAGCCTCACAACGCTATAACTTGTCAACAATGACAAAGTTTCCCACTTAACAGCCAGATGTGTGTGGCAACTGTGGTTCAGCTACTTCATCTTATTAGAATAAAATTACCTTACTTGCAATTCTCTCTGTGGAACATTGGTTTCAATAAATGCTGAGTTTACTTGATCTGTGGGAAAAACTGTACCATACAGAAAAACATTAATACCAAATCTGAAATTAGCATAAAAATTATTCCAAGAAAAACAAAATTTATGTGAATGTCAAAAATCCTGATGCAGATTGTGATGCAGCCCCCCTACTACATCTAATTTCTGTGCACTGTTTCCTATTCATAATGCATGATTAATTATGCCATAGCGTTTCCCACAAATCCCATACTGATACAGTTTCTCCATTACTTTGGAGTGATTCAAACAGTCAAATGCTTTAGATAGGTCCATGAAAATCCGCTAAGTCTTCCTTTGACTGTCACTGAACTCAGAGTATGTTCAACTAAATAAATCTGTTGAAACCATTATTACTGACCTCCCTTCTCTGAAACCATGTTGTGACAGGTGTAGTATTTTAAATTTAGTTATAAAACTTGCAGTTATACTCTTTGCCATTGTTCACATACTTTTGCAAAAGCCGATCAAAAACACTGGCTTAAGGTTTCCCAATTCATTTCTGTACCCTTTCTTAAATAGTGGATTTGCTTTACCTACTTTCAATTTATTCATTTTTGAGGCAATATGTAAAACTGTCTAAGGCAGATGAATGTTTGATTTTTAGTTGCCTTATTAGGTTTTAAACTTCTGTATCAGAATTAGGTTGAATGCAGTAGCTGCTGGCCAAGCATATGCACACAGTATTTGTATTTGATTCTAAGTGGTAATACTAAATGTGGCTATACTGTAGAAACCAGATATCAACATTCTGCTATGTTCACACCATTATATTATCAAAACGGATTTAGTTTTTGTCAAAACAATGAACCCCTTTATGCAAAACATATCTTGCTACCCCATGTAGTTTACCATATTTTTGCCATTGCTTGAGTGCAATTATACTAATTGTCCAGTGATTGTCACAAGCCATTGTACTATTTGATCTGAAAAATGACTTCAATATGACTTCCTTCCTCTGTTACAGCACTACAATCACAGAACATCACAGTAAAAATGCAAGTTATTGAACTTCTCTGTGCTGTGTGCGCATATTCTTCGAAAGGACATGAAATGGCTCTTCATGCTCTACAGCACTTCAAGGTAAATATTTTGTTCTTCCATTTAGACACTCAGTAATCATGAGGTTAGAAAGCAAACCTGCCTTAAGTCAGTCAGTTGGTCAACATGATGTCGCTAAGAAGTACATAGGTTTAAACTAACTGCAATTCCATTATTTTATGAGTTCCCTGCTAAAAGAACAAATTATCAAGGCACGATATTTTCTAACTGCATATGACAAGTGATGATTCATGATCAATGCAAATATTTTCCTTCTGTGCACAGGTTACTTGTGATCAGAAGCATGGGTTTGACATAATAGTGAGTGAACTTCGTAACACAAAAAATGTTGAATATCAGACAAGGCTGCTTTCTTTCATCAACAGCCTAACACTGGGCTGCCACAATGTCCACAAGCGTGTGCAGATCAGGAATGAATTACTTGGTGAGTAATTATTTATTCGCATTTCTAGCTGCCTTTGCTGTACAGTGAATGTGTGGCTTAAAAAATCTGTAAAGAATTACATACAAAAATTCATAGTATTATTACCCTGTTTGTTATCCCAAAACAGAAAAATGTTACATCTGAAACACATACAATATGTTCCGTATTCCTAGGTCGTGGGCTTGGACCAATCCTGAGTTCACTAAGTGCAACTGATGATAAGGAGCTACAGATGCAAGTTTCAGCATTCATTGATTACCAACACAGAGATGAGATGGAATTAGAATCAACAAAACAACTAACTCATCATCAGTTGTTTGAAACAATATTCGAAAAGGTACACATTATTGTCCTTATTGCTAAGTGATAAACAGAAATACTTGTGGTTAGTGTGTGTAACTTCCATTAGTAACAGTACCCATGTGTATTGTGCCACAAAGAGAACAGTAATGAATTAATTTTTTTGTGTCTGTTAACAGATAGCAGATACACCACATGCTGTCAGGTTCCACTCCATGCTACAAAAGCTTGCACAGCTAGATCCAACAAATCCAAATGTGTAAGTTATCAGAGCTTAAATTACAACGGAAATACTTGGCATAATGTTTACCTTATGATAAGTATAACTATGCATGTAATGTCTGTAACCCACTGATGTGTGCATATATTATACTACTAGACCTTTCAAGTAAAATAAAGGCAAAATTTATATGATTTCAGGGACAGTGTGTGGGAAGCACTTGACTCACTTTCATCTGAAGCTATAAAACCTGGGTTTTCTATCCACAAAAAGCCAGCACAAACTCAAAAATATCATGAAAGAAGAGCTGACAGTATTAACAAAACACATTCTTTTGATATCCTTAATACAAGCACAGTGTCTACACAGACCGAGGTGGAATATACCAGAGAAGTAAAGCAACTTTGTGATAATGAGAAACAGCATCAGTTGTCACCATCAGAAGCAAAACTGTCATTCCCAGCACCACCTCCTCTTCCTCCTCCTCCACCTTGTCTGCCACTGCCACTTATTACAGTGGTGTCATCAGCTATTCCATCAGCTTCAGGGGTGCTATCACCTTCATCACTTGCAGGTTACAGTTCTCAACAAAAAAATCATGTACCTTCACCTCCTCCAATTCCCAATAGTGACAGCTTTGAAACACTGATGTTACATCGGAGACATTCACTTCCAGCACATTTACCAGATTCTGCAAGTTTGTGGACACCAGTAAAAGACAAGTCTAACACACTACCACTGCCCAAGCGGAAGATGAAAACCCTAAGCTGGACAAAGATTCCAGTCTCCATGATAGGTAAAAAAAATGATGATTTACTCACTACATGGTACTATTAAGTTCATTATAGTCGTAATTTGTTCTACAAAATGTGAAGTAATAACCACACTGACAGCAATATGTATGCTGATTTTATTCATCTTCTGCAGATAAACACAGATTTTTGATTGTTTACTGCTGGCAAACAGTTCTAACAGAAGTCTTATTCTTTGCAGGTGAATCAGTATGGACTGAAATGCAGAGCGAAGCAAAGAGTCTTAGAGTGGATTTCAAGCAAATGGAAGAACTGTTCTGTCAGAAAACTGCTACTGTGAAACATCGAAAATCTTCTCCAGTAACACTTCCATCACCAATAACTTCCAAGATCACTTTATTGGAAACCAAGAGAGATTTGGCAGTAAACATTTATCTAAAACAGTTCAAATTGGGAGGAAAAGCAGTCATAGAAGTTATAAAGAACCTTAAAGGAGGTGATATAGGTCCTGAGAAACTGAAAGCACTCTTGCCACTACTTCCCACAGAAAAAGAGGTAGGCCTAATGTATGACAGTTTTAATTTTAGATCATAGTAATTAACACAATTAAAATACAATACATACTATTCCAGTGAGCCCAAAATTATACATTAACTAAAAGGTTTATTTTATGTGTTACAGCTGACTTCAGTCAGATCCTATTCTGGAGATCTGGATCGTTTAGGAGAGGCAGAGAAATTTTATCTTCAGCTATCAGAAGTACCATCATTTACCCTCAGGATTAGGGCAATGTTGCTTGTAAGTAGAAAGTCATGTCTCCATTATCAACACGATATTGCCAAGAAAATAAAAAATAATAAATCCTGACTCATTTCTGTGCATCAATTAATTTGCAGAAAGAAGAGTTTCCTTCAAGAATCTCTGAACTGAAAGAACAACTAAAGGCTGTTGCAGATGCATGCAATAAGCTGAAGGCTAATAAATGTTTGAAAGAATTTCTAGCACTAGTACTTCAACTTGGAAACTACATAAATGCTGTAAGTATTCCTAACATGAAGTTTTTGTGAGAAGTAAATTGATAAGTTCAAAAAGGAAAAAAAAATGTAAGGTACTGTGTGTTTGTTCCAGGGAAGCTATGCAGGCAATGCAGCAGGCTTTACACTCAGTACACTACCAAAGCTCCTAGAAATAAAAGCAAACAAATCAAGTCTGACATTCTTGCACTATGTGGTAGAAGTTGCAGAAGCTAACAATAAGGAAATATTACAATTTACAGAAGATGCGAGTAACATGAAAGAAATGGCAAGGTAAGAGTCTGTTACAGTCATAATGCTAAAATTGGCAATGCTTGGGGCTGTCTAATTAGTAGTAGAAATTTACTTTTAAGAATTTCATTCAGTTTGATTCTAGTACAAATAAGAGCTTTAGTTATTTAAGTGTGCCTATGCCGTAATTTCTGTTCTGTGTGTGTTTATTTTTTATCATATTGACACTAGAGTCTTCTGGTATAGAATATACTTGAAACCGTGTTCATCTTCTCCATACCTTTTTCACAATATCCATTGAATTTTTGACCTTAATAATACAAATTTTGACAGACAGAATCTTCATCCTTGCTCTTGCAATTTATCTGTATGTTTCTCAAAAGTTACTTATCTGCCAGCTATCATTTTCCCCCAACCACTCTTATATTTATAAATATTAGCAAAGAGTTGAAAAGAGCCCACTTTTCTTGGTCCAATTTTTACATTTGTTTTCCGAATTGGAAATAAACTTGTAATTAAGTATCTCTTTTGTACAGCATTTCACTTTTTCAAAGGATATTGTTATAAACTGAAAAGCAAAGTAAAGGTATATGGCATAAATGGCTGGGAGATCCTGAAGAGCAGGTTCAGCCACCTAATTGGAACAGTTTTCCCTATCCTTTGTGTCTGTAGGTACCTTTCCTTCACAAATTATGAGAGCTGTGTGCGTAAGCCTAAGGCTGTCTGTTAAGTGTCCGTGGCTGTAGTATTTACCTCTTGACCTCGGGAAGTGAATATCAAGTGAAATGTCTCCTGTGTACAGGAATATACGGTGTGATTATAATTAAAGTTAAACTTTCAAACCGCTGTAGAAATAAACACCAGTGGTCGGAATGACATCAAATTGCAACGGAATGTTATTGGGGAAGGGGGAAAACATAATGCAGAAGAAAAATAAATAGTTACAAAATATAGCAATAGGTGGTTCTGTAAGAATCATAATTTAATAGTGGTTGACTACAAATGACAAATTAATCATACATCAATGCCTAAGGTATATGTTTGACGTTAAACAAACTGTACTACTCAGTGTGTATGGGTGTACAGGTGTGATACTGATAGTTATATAAGCCCATCCACTATGGCAAGGTTATATTGCATTGGATGGGAAAAATCTGCATAAAAAGCATCAATCACATCAGTTTTTAATTGACCTGAAGCCAAAAACGACATAAAAGCATCAATCATACTGGTTTTTAACTGTCCTGAGGCCAAAACCCACATCAAAAGCATCTATCAAAATCTTTCAGATAGCCCCATAGACAGAAGTCGCACCGATTGAGATCAGGTGATCGGGACGGCCAGGCTGTAGGAAAACGGTGCTTCAGCAGCTGCTTAACTGGATTTGCACAGTGCAGAGGTGTGCCATCTTGCATAAAAATGATCCCATCCATGCTGTCAGAGAACTGGAATGAAGTGGTTGCACAAAAGACACTCATATCCCTTGCCAGTGATGGTACTGGTAACAGGATTGGAAGCATCTGTCTCTTGTAAAAAATATGACTCTATGATAAATGATGCTGTAAACCCACACCACACAGTGACCTATTCAGGATGAAGTGCTTCTGGTCGATTTTTGTGTCAATTTTGTTTTGCCCGTATTCGACAATTCTGTATGCTGACATATCCTGTCAGATGGGAATGGGCTTCGTCTGTCCACAAAATCTTCCACGGCCAATCACTGTCAACTTCCATGCAAGCACGAAATTCTAAAGCAAAGGTATCTCTTGCTGGCAGTCAACAGGAAGCAACTCATGCACATGGGTTGTTTTGAATGGCTAGCAAAGAAGGATGTTTCGTAGGACTTTACACACCGTTCTCATGGGTACATCCAATGTTCGGGCAAGTCTTCGTGCACTACACGTTTCCACACCACCACTTTTCTCCTCCTGCATTGCTGTGGCCACTGCTTCCACTGGCGTTGAATCAATTCATTTCCTCCCTCTACCATGCTGCACACCAAAATAACCCGTCTTTTAGCGTTTCCGAATCATTTTCTCCAGACCCACAGCAGTCATCGGACCAATGCCTTTTTTCAAACCCTTCAGTGTCTGGAACTTCTACAGAATGACCTGTGCACATTCATCATTTGTTTAATACAGCTCTACAAGCAGAGCACAGTCCTGCATTGAGACAGTGAAGGCAAATGTCACAGGCGCAAGACGAGGAAAAGCTGTGTACCCGGCGTGTTTATACCAACTGCAATGGGTCATGTGCATGGCAGGTGTTTTCATTTACATATTCTGACACATACATCACCATCTATTGATCAATGTTTGCACTACTTTTTTCTTCTGCCATATGTTTTCCCCCTTCTCTGAATCTATTCCGTTGAATTTTGATGTCATGCTGACCAGTGGTGTCTAACTTTAATTATAATCACCCTGTACATGTTGGATGTACAAGTACACATTGTAGACACATGTTTGACAACATATGGAAGTTTGGGTCAGATAGCCAAATAGCAAAGCGACCACTCGCGATAAGCAGGAAAAATGGATTCAAGTTCAGGTCCAGCACAAGTTTTCATTGTAGTCATTCCACTACACAGCTGATTGTTTCCCATATTCAGAACTGCAAATACATTTCTTTTATTTCATAAGGGCTGTAGTTGCTGCTGTGTCAGTTTCTTCTGACATGTACGTGTGTCTAAAGGAACATAGCATCATAATTCGGAATAACACAGGCATTGCAATATCATATTTATCCCCTGACACTTTGCAAGAAACTTTCATGTAAAATGCATCCCCTGTATGGGATATACATAGTGGATGTACAAGTACATGTTGTAGACATATGGTTGACGACAAATGCATGTTTAGGAATGGCTGTGTGCTATCAGTATAGTTATGATGCCGTTTCCATTTGTTTCTACTTATGAATAATACACACCATTTGAAAACACTCATTAACATTAATATTTGTAGAAACTCTAGAAAATCAAAGAACAATTTTCATGCTTTTTTTCTTATTTTTTAAATTACATTGATATGAAATAGCGAGATGCTCTAGTGACACACATAATGTGAAGATGACCACTTCAAACACTCTTATCTCCACGACAGCAACTGGTACCACTGCATAATGAATATATAATGACTGAAATGTGAAATAGATGAACCAAGGGTAGACACTATTTGATATTTCAACATATACTGCCCTTGTACAGAACTTCCATCAAGAGTGCTCGTTACTACATAATGACATATTAACAAAAAGGTTGTGTTTATAAAACAATTAACAAAATAATCACTTCCAAACAGAATGTATGAATTAAAGATGGTTTACAATGTTTCAGGATATCAGTGGAGTTGCTCCAGGAAGAAGTGACGAAAGTTATCAGCGATGTCAAATATGTTACATCACAGCTGAAGGACGATACAAGTGGAATCAGGGCACAGTTCAAAGGTACTGAACACAACTTCAGACACTGTTAATTTAAATAACCTTCTTGCATAAATAAATACTTCTTCATCCCATAGTTTCCGACCATGATATAAAATAGATCTACGAATTATTCACACTTTAGAATTTGTGCCTGCTATTGTTAAAATCTGTTTTGCTCTTCTTTCCACAGATTTCTTTAAGGCTGCTTTGAAATGCAGTAATGAACTTCAGCAGGCTATGAATAAGGTGAAGACTTGTACTCATGCTTTAGCCAAACATTTCTGTGAAGATCCCAAGAAATTCAAGCCAGAAGAATGTTTTCATTTGTTTGCTGAGTTTTTTACCATAATTCAGAGAGTTCGACTGGTGAGTTTCTGAGATTAATTTTGACACTTTCCTTTATATTATCATTTGCCATTTCCCTTACGTTTGCAATATGTAAAATAGTGATATTTGTAGCCATCAGAAGCTGGAACAATACTGACAAGCAGCAATTAACTTCAGCATTCATGGTGCCATTGTTGATCATTTAAGGTATTAAGAAGTAGACACGGAATATTGAAAGTGCCATTCCAAAAGCCAACTGCATAATAATTTCTTTCTGCTCTGATATTCTCAGACATCAGTCAGTTTTACTGACACAGTTAATTTTGTTCAACAGATGCAATTTATTGTTTTAAGTAAGAAGTAAAACAATGCTTACTCATTTAAATTTGTATCTGACTAACATTACTTTATACTGAAAATGCAAATTTTGCAACAGGAAAATGAAGAGAAAAAGAAAGCAGAACGGCAGCAAATTCAAGAGCAAATGGAAATAAACAAACTAACTGCAAGCGGAGGTCGAGGCAGAAAAAAGTTTTTACCACATCGACAATATACTGCGGCTAAACAGATTTTAAAGGATATTTGCAGTAAAAATTTCAAATTACGTCGAACTGAAGCTCAGTACTGAACATTTTGTGCTATGAAGTGGAAATTTGCACTGAATCATAGTGAAATATGACGTGTGAATTGATCTCATAAGTATGTAACTGACATGTTCCTTCATACCTAGGACAAGAGACATTTATTGTCATGGCTCAGTAGCTCTTTATTATCAGTGGTGCTTAATCCAGTATTTCAATGTGTTTTGCAAACATGACTTGTCCATATATGTAAACGACTTTATAAATAATTTTTTTATAATTAAATGATAGAATTAATGCTCATCTATTTCTTTTCGGGTAATTTTCAAATAAATTAATCACATCCTTTTTTCCCAGCATTGTAAACAACACTCGTGCACACCATTAATGCAAGCCAATCAAAAGTGATAAGTGATGAGACGCAATGTCTTCCAAAACTGGTAGTGAACTATCAAAAATAGATAAATACATAAAAACATGACTTGTCTGTATAAGTAAATGAATTTATAGATAATTTTTTTTATAATTAAATGATAGAATCAATGATCATCTATTTCTTTTAGGGTAATTTTCAAGAAATTCATCACATCCTTTTTTTCCCAGCATTGTACACAACCCTCATGCATACCATTAATGAAAGCCAATCAAAAGTAGTGAACTATCAAAGATAGGTAAATACATCAGCTACTGAGTCACATTTAATTATTTGGAATTTATAGATGGGTGCATATATACAGCAACAGCTTCAACTTTAAACTATTAATGTCATTTAACAATGCTGGAGTCCACACAATCAGAAAAATTTTGAGCACAAATAATTCAGGTTTAATGAATATGTCACTATCAAACAACTAACTGCCTTTCGTAGTCTCTTTATGGAAACCCCAGTAGAGACAAAAAGATGTCAACAAAAATGAAAAGAAAACCAATAAAAAAGCTGTGAGGTGACCTATTGTTATGCAATACTTATTCTATGACAAAAACATAGTGATAGTTTGTAATTCTCTTTTAGCTTTAACATTGGTAGTGTCATCAAAAATTAATATGTAATATGATATCCTTTTGGTTATATATGTTCCTCAAAATATGATGCCAGTTGATTAGTTGTTATGTACCACATTTTCTTAGAGGAAAGTGAAAAATCTTCAGGAATGCTATTAGGGACAACCTTAAAAACATTACAAATATCATTTGGCAAATCCATAGACTAACTGGAAATTCACTGTCCAAATCTTTACAGCAGTGGTGGATCTATCCTTGGTTTTTGACAGCCATATTGTTGACACACATTCAGAACTTGTATGGTTGTGTCTGATCTGAAAGTTCTGTAATCCCTTCATCATAAGAATAAACGTGATGTAAAAAAAAAAAACACAAACGTGATGATTGGTCATAAGCCGTTGCACACGTACACTGATGGTGTTATACTCTTGGAAGTAGGTCCAACTTATGTATTAGATATCTTATTACTAAGTTACGTTCAATGAAATTTTAAGATATTCAAATGTATTAACAGCCATAAATGCTTTTGTCAATCACACTTTCGCTATGTAGTTTTTATTTCAAAAATCACGTACAGTCACAGCCTCTGCAGCCTTGTGCTCTGATTGTCACACTGTTAATGCACAGTATCAAAATGGTTGAGGCAGCTTTCTATTTCGTAGTGAAACACGCGGGTGGAACATAGTTAGAAAGTGCCGAGAAATAGGCTGTGCTTCATATTTTTCATTAATTTACACAGATAATCAGCTTTAAAGTTTTGCCAGAATTGTAAACAATGCAGTTATTAACAAAACCCACATTGAACGTGTAGCGCAGTTGGTAACAAGAAAGGCGTTGTTTGTGCATCGGTCCAAATCTCCCTGGTATCAATTTTTTTTCTCGGTCAGATTGAGATACCTACATCTCATAATTACAGAACTCAATATTTTTATGAATTATGCACGTCTTCTGGTTTCTAATTACATACTGGGTGTGAAATTCCTGTTTCCATTTCAAATACAAATTCTTAATTATTGATGTTTTATGAAAGACTGTTAACAAAAAGTTGCTTAAATTAAGAAAACATAACAATTTCATTTTAAAGGCGAAATGAAAAACCAAATCCTCTTTATTTGAACTATGTCCATTGTTTTATACCACAGAGGTAAATAAGTGTCATAGAAACATGAAAAACAATCATTTTCACAGCATCGAGCACGTTATACAAATGCTGCATTTTTACATTTGCTACTGTACCATTACAATATGAACCCAACAGAACTGATCTGGAGCCAAGCTGCGGGATTTGGCCTGAGAAGTAAGAAAACTGTTAAGCTGCCAGTCGTACTGGAACTAATGCATGCAGCTTTTTCACACATAACTGACAAACGCTGGCGGGACATAGAACAGCTCATCATAAAAGAAGAGAAAATGCTGCACCTGATTGGGTTCATGGATTATGTTGTTGATAGGCTCGTTATTAATGTAGCAGGTAATACTTCCAGAACTGAAATGTATTTCTCGGATTTGGAAAAGGAAGGAGCTAAGAGATTACCAGATGAGTGACTTTACGTAATAACTTCAGTGGCTTCGAATATTTAACTATATGGTGAAATCCTTCAGTACTCTCTTACGTTACACACAGCTTATGCAGGAAAATTAACACTGTGGTTATGTCAGGAATTTTCATCATTCTTGTTTTTAATTACAATAGTGAGGTAAAGGCACCGATAGTTGACAGAACACCAGTAGTTGACACTTTCAAATAAAAGTTCTTAAAATAAGAAAATCGCTTTA